>NC_048231.1:41813768-41819455 GCF_002007445.2 Ailuropoda melanoleuca
GCAGAACCCCCCCCCCCCCCACACCGGGGTCCCCAGGGAGCCCTGGGGCCGGAAAGTGTGGTCTTTGCTGGAAGAAACAGCCCGCCCTGTGCCCCCGCATGTTCCCTCCTGCCCCCAGTGCCCTGGCCTGGCATTGGATGTCCTTCCCGACACCTGACTCCTGTTGGTCCTGAGGTCATGTTCTCCCTGCACAGCCCTGCAACGGCCCTGACTGCTCGGGGCCCAGGTTGCGTGCCCTGCCCAACCCCCGACCAAGCTGCCACGCCCGCCTCCCTGTATCCAGGCTGCTGCACACATCCCCGCCCCCCACCCCCCAGCCCATCAGGGACCCAGGCCATCCCCCGGGCTGTGACTTGCAAAGCCCCTTCACCTTCTGAGGCGGCTAGGCACCCCTCTCCTAGCTTTCTCAGGCTGCCCACCGACGCCCAGCGGGTCTGCAGGGAGCCGGAGGACGAGCACCGACCCACCCCTGCAGTGCTCCCCCACCGGGTTTCTGCAGGGCTGTGAATCACTGTGGTCCCAATTAGCACTGTGGTTCCTGGCTCAGCCAAAACCCAAGGGCCCTAAGGCAGGCGAGGGGAGCAGGTGGGGCCACAGATCCCCCTCCTCCGGCCATTCCTGATGACGCAGTGGCAAACAGTTTACCGCCACTAACAATAATTAATATTGAAGGCCTTCCTGCATCCGTTTTCCTTTTATCCTTTCAGAAATAAGAGTAGATCCAGGGCTGTGCCCACAGGCCGCCTGCGTTCGAGCCGTGGGTCCGAGAAGGCTGGGGGCAGCCGCCGGCAGGGGCCGTACCCAGGGTCATGGCTGACCTGAAAGGCGGATGACTCCCGCCAGCCGGGCCCCGGGGGACCTTCCCGGTGCTCGGCCCATGAGGCCGCCTTCCCTTTAGCCACGTCTGTGGACCTCGTGAACCCTGCCTGTTCACGGTCCCCCATGCACAGCCTCCGGGGGGCCAGAGCTGTGCCCGCCTGCTGGGACTGTGAGTCTTGGAGGAGGGTTCTCAGCTCTGCACGCCCCTGGCTGTGGGGCGGGTGCAGGGCAAGGGGCGTGATAGTCCACGGGGAGCTCCCCCCACCTGTACGGGCTGCTCTCCCTGACCCCACACATCAGGCCTGGGGCTGGGCGCTGGGACCTGCAGGTTCACCAGGTGTGGCCTTCAGGGAGGCAGAGACCCACATGGACTCCCATGGGCTGATGTGAGTGTGGCAGCTGAGACCACGCAGGGGCAGTGGCCAGGGGCATGGAGGCAGCCGGTGGTAGGGAGGGAACGATGACCCCCTGGGGCGTGCTGACAGAGGGGGTGGGTGAAGAGCGTGTTGGAAGTCGTGTGTGTGTGGTGGTTGGGGGGGGATTCCAGGCAGAGGGACAGCCGAAGCCAAGACCACAGGCTGGCCGCGAGCCTGGAGAGGAGTGGCTTGCTGTGGCTGGATTCCAAGGTGGACTTTGTGCCCCTCAAAGAGGGGGAGGGATGTGCAGGCCTGGTTCAGAGTCTCTTTCTGGAAAGTTCTGTCTAGTACGGTGTGGACAATGGATCTAGGCTTCCCTGGGGGCAGCAGGAGCGGGAAGCTTGGATGCTGAGAGAGGATTAGGGAGCCCTTGGGGTGGCAGGTAGGTCACGCGGGCTCCCGTGGGAGGGGGTGAGGGGCAGGGGGCAGAGAGAGCAGGGGAGTGTCTGAGGTGGTACTCCAAGGATTCGGGGCTAAGGGTGGGGCTCCAGGCTCCTGGCCTGGTCTCGGGGAAATGGGGGGGAGAAGCTGGGGAGTGCAGTGCAGGCGCAGCGAGGGGTGCAGCTGGTGATGTCGGCATCCGGCAGGCTGATGTGAGGTGCCAGGGAGACCCTGCCGTGATGCTGGGGCGCAGGGCCTCTCCAGACATGGCTGGACACCAGCCCATGAACAGTGTCTGGGTCTGGGGCAGTGAGGGATGAGCCTGGGGAGCACTGTGGGGATGCCCTGTGTAAGGGCAGACCAGCACAACGGCCCCAAGTTACCTGTGGAGGAAGCAGGTGGGGGAGAGGAGGCAAGGGTGAGGTGGAGAGCCTGGAGAAAGAGCAGTGGCCTGTCACTGGGAGGAGGTGATCCTACGGCCTGTGTGAGAACTGGCTGGCCCTGGGGGCCTGGGGTTGAGGGCAGGGCAAGTTGAGGAGTGGGTCCTGGCCTGTGTTTCCTCCCTACCACCATGCCTGGGTCTCCCGAGCCCACCCTCTGGGGCCCATGGGGGTGGCTCCTGGCTTGCAGGCAGGGCTTCCTCCAGCCCTACCCTCTTGCTGGGGTCTCTGTGCTGTGGTCTCAGCCCTGGGACCTGCTGTCTCCTCTTAGGCGATGAAGGGTAGGGTCTGCTCTGGCCCTTCAGGAAGTGCCTGCTCTGGCTTTCTAGGCCCTTCAGTTCCTGGCTGGGGGAAGGAAGGTGCCCTCCATGCCCTGACGGCCCCTTTCCTCCAGCTTCCAGCCCCAGTCCCCAGCCCTGCCTCTTCACCGTGGCAGAGAACCAGTCAGGCTGCAGCACCCTCTGGCCTGCAGAAGACCCAGTCCAGCTCTTGCAGATCAGCGAGTCCTATCGGGCCCTGTGGAGGACAGGACCTAACCTTGGCAGAGTGCTTGAGCCCTGCACAGAGAACTCTGACCTGCCATCCCTGGTTCTTCCTGGCAATGCTGTGTGGAGTTTGGGTCAGGGCAGCTGGGCTGGGTCCAGAGCCTGCAAACCATATGTCTGGCCATGCTCATGCCCAGGCTGGCCTCCTTCTGCAGCACTCCATGGCCTGGTTCTGGGAGCCTGCCCCTGCCCTCCAGGAAAAGGACACGGGTGTCACAGGTGTGTGCCCCAGTGAGTGCCAAGTGTGGTATTTGGATCAGTGTAATGGGGTGGCCAGAACTGGACTCACTGGTGGGTTTTCCAGGCTCTGCCCACAGCTGCAGGCTCCTGGGGCCCTACCCCTTCCAGAACGGCGACTGGGAAGGTGTCTCCTGGCTTACTTAGCTGCCCTGAGCAAGACTTGGAGTTGAGCTGGAGGCTGAACCCCTGCGGCAGGTGAGGAGGGCATCCTGTCAGTCGGGACATGTCCATGCAATTGCTTCTGAAAATGGTGAGCTAGGAGTGGCTGGCAAGGGGCCTTGATGTCCTTCCAGGCCTCTGGTCCTGCCATGCCTTGATGAGCTAATCACACTCCAGGGTTGTGTTCCCCCAGAGTCAGGCATGGCGGTAGACCAGATGACCAGAAAGCAGGTGCGCTCTCACCAGTACCAAGAGTATCCCTTACACTCCTGGGGAGAAGCATTGCAGCTGATATTTGACCTCCGATGGCCTCCGCCATTGGGGAGCTGGTTCCTGAGCACCTTACTCCAGAAGGAAGGTCCTCACGGGTAAAAACACAAGACGGCCGTCTTCTTGCTTCACTTCTCAGGCCAAAGCTGTAAAGAGCAAGTGACTGCTTTTGCCGACAAACCAGCAGTTGTGAGAAGCCACCAGAGGGAATAGAGAGGAATAAGAAACAGAATTTCCCTCCTCTGAGGCCCTGTGACATGAGCAAAAAGGAGTAAAAACCAGAAAAAAAGGCAAGAGGTTACAAACAAAGATGAAAAAGCAATGGGAAGGAGCACCAAGTCCTGCAACGGAAAGACCAAAAGACCCCTTTGGCTCCTGGCAGGGTCCCCACCTCAACCCTGCAGCCCAGAGAGGTGGGAGGGTGGTTAACAAAGCCCCGAGAAGGTGACTTATATGTTCCCCAAGTTCCTGAGAGAAGGGACCGGTGGGGGTGGTCATAATGCTCTATGGGAGGGAGCACCTTCCATGCACATGACAAAGGGTTGACGACAGGGTAGCCAGGGTTGACGACAGGGTAGCCAGGGCTGACGTTGGTCTCCTCACTGAATGAGGAGTCAGGACGGGTACTTGCCCAGCTGCTGAGGGTATGGGGTGTAGGGCATGTGAAGGCTGTTCCTTCATGGCGGGAGAGGGGCTGTCACAGTCACTGGTACCTGAAGCAGGAGGGATGGGCAGGAGCTAATGTGCTCATTGCCAATCTGGCTTTTTGTGCAAGAAGGGAAGCCCCAGCTTCTTTTGCATTTCCTTGTCCAGAGTGAATCCTGTGTCCATCTTGGGCCTCCCTGATGCTCTCATCCCCTGTACCTGGGAGTACTCTTCTTTCGCCGGGGTCTAAGGAACACACACTGCTAGACACACGTCATGTCAACCTGCTCTCTGGCTGGCAAGGAACAGCTGCTTGTGAGCGCTGCCTTGGGAAGGAGTGGGTGGCCATGATGGGTCTTTCATGATGGAAGCAGTAGCTCCAGGGCTCAGGTCCTGAGGGCAGCATCCCCCTCCACCCCCAAAAGCAGGACATTCCTGTGCCTTCAGGAGAGTCCCTGCAATAACCTGTACATTGGCAAAGTCTCAGAGATCATGACACCTCATTCACCTTCTTTACTTTGAGGCTGGAGTAAATCGAGTCAAGCTCAATACTCAGCCAAGAATACCCAGAGAGATGTCCACAGCCCAAGGTCACCCTTGCTGTAACCCTTGTCATTGTTGGCATGCTCTTGTGGGCATTTCCAGCCATAGACACTTTTGTTTTTAAATAATTATTTATGTTATGTAAGTCACCATACAGTACATCCCAAGTTTTTGATGTAAAGTTCCATGATTCATTACTTGGGTATAACACCCAGTGCACCATGTAATGCGTGCCCTCCTCTACCCGTCACCAACTTATCCCATTCCCCCACCCCCTCCCCTCTGAAGCCCTCAGTTTGTTTCCCAGAGTCCATAGTCTCTCATGGTTCATTCCCCCTTCTTTTTACCCCCCCTTCCTTCTTCCCTTTCTTCTCCTACCGATCTTCCTATTCCTTATCTTCCATAAATGGGTGAAACCATATGATAATTGTCTTTCTCTTCTTGACTTATTTTGCTTACCATTATCTCCTCCAGTCCCGTCCATGTTGCAGCAAATGTTGAGAATTCGTTCTTTCTGAAAGCTGAGTAATATTCCATTGAATATATGGACCACAACTTCTTAATCCAGTCATCTGTTGAAGGGTATATCAGCTCCTTCCACAATTTAGCTATTGTGGGCAATGCTGCTATGAACATTGGGGTCATATGGCCCTTGNCATATGGCCCTTCTCTTTACTACGTCTGTATCTTTGGGGTAAACACCCAGTAGTGCAATGGCTGGGTCATAGGGTAGTTCAATTTTTAACTTTTTAAGGGACCTCCACACTGTTTTCCAGAGTGGCTGTACCAACTTGCATTCCCACCAACAATGTAGGAGGGATCCCCTTTCTCCACATCCTCTCCAGCAATTGTTGTTTCTTGCCTTGTCTATCTTTGCCATTCTAACTGGTGTAAGGTGGGACCGCAGTGTGGTTTTGATTTGAATTTCCCTGATGGCTAATGATTTTGAACATTTTTTCATGTGTCTGTTAGCCATTTGTATGTCTTCATTGGAAAAGTGTCTGTTCATATCTTCTGCCCATTTTATGATTTGTTTATTTGTTTCTCGTGTATTGAGTTTGAGAAGTTCTNTAGATCTTGGATACCAGTCTTTTATCTGTAGCGTCATTTGCAAATATATTCTCCCATTCCGTGGGCTGCCTCTTAGTTTTCCTGACAGTTTCCTTGGCTGTGCAGAAGCTTTTTTTCTTGATGAAGTCCCACAAGTTCATTTTATCTTTTGTTTCTCT
>NC_048231.1:41819555-41833823 GCF_002007445.2 Ailuropoda melanoleuca
AAGAGAACCCAGAAATGGACCCTCGGCTCTTTGGGCAACTAATCTTCGATAAAGCAGGAAAAAACATCCGGTAGAACAAAGACAGTCTCTTCAATAAATGGTGCTGGGTAAATTGGACAGCTACATGCAAAAGAATGAACCTTGACCACTCTCTCACACCACACACAAAGATAAACTCCAAATGGATGAAGGACTTCGATGTGAGACAGGAATCCATCAAAATTCTAGAGGAGAACATAGGCCNATCCATCAAAATTCTAGAGGAGAACATAGGCCGCAACCTCTACGACATCGGCCAAAGCAACCTTTTTCATGACACATCTCCAAAGGCAAGAGAAACAAAAGATAAAATGAGCTTATGGGACTTCATCAAGATAAAAAGCTTCTGCACAGCCAAGGAAACAGTCAAAAAAACTAAGAGACAGCCCACAGAATGAGAGAATATATTTGCAAATGATACTACAGATAAAAGACTGGTATCCAAGATCTACAAAGAACTTCACAAACTCAATACATGGGAAACAAATAATCAAATAAAAAAATGGGCAGAAGATATGAATAGACACTTTTCCAATGAGGACATACAAATGGCTAACAGACACATGAAAAAATGTTCAAAATCATTAGCCATCAGGGAAATTCAAATCAAAACCACACTAAGATACCACCTTACTCCAGTTAAAATGGCAAAAATAGACAAGGCAAGAAACAACAGTTGCTGGAGAGGATGTGGAGAAAGGGGATCCTTCCTACATTGTTGGTGGGAATGCAAGTTGGTACAGCCACTCTGGAAAACAGTGTGGAGGTCCCTTAAAAAGTTAAAAATTGAGCTACCCTATGACCCAGCCATGGCACTACTGGGTGTTTACCCGAAAGATACAGACGTAGTGAAGAAAAGGGCCATATGCACCCCAAAGTTCATAGCAGCATTGTCCACAATAGCTAAATCATGGAAGGAGCTGAGATGCCCTTCAACAGATGACTGGATTAATAAGTTGTGGTCCATATATACAATGGAATATTACTCAGCTATCAGAAAGAATGAATTCTCAACATTTGCTGCAACAAACACTGGAGGAGATAATGCTAAGTGAAATAAGTCAAGCAGAGAAAGACAATTATCATATGGTTTCTCTCATCTATGGAACATAAGAACTAGGAAGATTGGTAGGGGAAAAAAGGGATAAAGAAAGGGGGGTAATCAGAAGGGGGAATGAAGCATGAGAGACTATGGACTCTGAGAAACAAACTGAGGGCTTCAGAGGGGTGGGGGTGGGGGAATGGGATAGAACGGTGATGGGTAGTAAGGAGGGCACGTATTGCATGGTGCACTGGGTGTTATACGCAACTAATGAATCATTGAACTTTATATCAGAAACCAGGGATGTACTGTATGGTGACTAACATAATATAATAAAAAATCATTAAAAAAAAGAAACCAGGGATGTACTATATGGTGACTAACATAACATAATAAAAAACATTAAAAAAAAAAGAAACAGGGTAGAGGATCATAAAGGGTAGGAGGTAAAAACTGAATGGGAAGAAATCAGAGAGAGAGAGACATACCATAAGAGACTCTTAACTCTGGGAAACAAACTGAGAATTACTGGGGGAGAGATGGGTGGAAGGATGGCACCTGGGTGATGGGCATTAAGAAGGGTACATGATGTGATGAGCACTGGGTGTTATACACAACTGATGAATTGTTGAACCTTACATCTGACACTAATGACACACTATGTGTTGGCTAAGGGAATTTAAGTTAAATGAAAAAAAGTGAAAAAATAGTCTGTTCAAATAATAACCAGAAGAAAACAGGAATAGTTCTACTTATCAGATAAAATCAACTTTAAACCAAAAAAAAAGTTTACAAAACAAAGAAAAATATGTATCAATAAAAGATTCAACACAGCAAGAAGATGCAATGAGTGGATAAAGAAGATGTGGTCCATATATACAATGGAATATTACTCATTCATCAGAAAGTACGATTACCCAACATTTACATTGACATGGATGGAACTGGGATTATGCTAAGTAAGTCAATTAGAGAAAGACAATTATTATATGGTTTCACTCATATGTGGAACATACATAAGGGATAGTGCAGAGGACCATAAGGGAAGGGAGGGAAAACTGAATGTGATGAAATCAGAGAGACAAACCATGAGAGACTCTGGATTCTGGGAAACAAACAGGGTTACAGAGGGGAAGGGGTGAAAGGAGGAAGTAGCAGGGGGAGGGGTATTAAGGAGGGCACATGTTATGAGCACCAGGTGTTATGCACACCTAATGAATTGTTGAACACGGCATCAAAAACTAATGATGTACTATACGCTGGCTAACTGAACATAATTAAAAAAAAGATGCACCAATTCTGAACATTTACACACTTAATGACAGACCAGCAAAATATGCAGGAGCATTTTGTGCAGAAGCAAAATGGGCAGGATTAAAGTGAGAGACAGACATTTCTACAATAATAGTCAGAAGCTTCAATACCCCCGCTTCCAATAATGGATAGAACCAGACAGAAGGTAAGTAAAGAATCAGGACTTGACCAACACAATAAAACAACCAGATCTCACACACACACACACAGCACCCCACCCAACAACACACACACATCTTCTTGTCAAGTGCACATGGGGCATTCTCCAGGTAGGACCATAAGTTAGGCCACAAATTATGTCCCAATAGATTTTAAAAGCTAGATTTCATACAAGGTATCTTCTCTGACTACAGTGGGATGAAGGTGGAAATCAACAACAGTAAAAGTGAAAAAATACACACATTTGCATAACTCAAACAACACGCTGTTAAGCAACCAATGGATCAGAGTAGAAATCACAAGGGGAATTAGAAAATACTTAAGGATTAATGAAATTGAAAACACAATAAAAGGGATCTTAAGAGAATGCTACAGACAGCAATACACCAACAAACTGGATAACCTGCATGAGATGATTAATTCCTAGAAGTTCACAACCTACTAAGACTAAATAATGAAGAAATAAAAACCTGAACAGATCTATAACTGATAAGGAAATTGGACCTGTTAATCAAAAAAAATCCTGACAATTAATAGCTCTGGACCTAATGGTTTTGTTGGTGAATTCTACCAAACATTTAAAGGGGAACAAATACTAATCTCAAACCTTTCCAAAATATTTAAGAGGAAGGAGCACTTCCTAGTTTGTTCTATGAAGCCAGCATAACCCTTATACCAAAGCCAAAGATGATAAAGAAAACCACAGACCAATATCCCTGAGGAACACTGATGCAAAAATCCTCAATGAATACTGGCAAACCAAATCCAGCAGCATATTAAAGGATTATACACCACGACCAAGTGGGATACATTCCTGGAATGTAAGAATGTTTCAACATACAAAAATTGATCAGTGTAATACACCACATTAACATAATGAAGGCGAGAAAAACACATGATCACCTCAACTGATGCAGAAAAGACATTGGACAAAATTGGACACACATACATGATTTGAAAAACCACACAACAAGCCAGGGAAACAAGGAAACTACATCAACATATCAAAAGCCACGTGTGAAAAACCCACAGCAAACATCATACTCAAGGGTGGTAAGACTGAGAACTTTTCCTCTAAAATCAGGAACAAGGAAAGACTGTTCATTTTCGCCAATTCTATTCAACATAATACTAGAAGTTCTCACCAGAAAATTGGCAAGAACGAGAAACAAAGGGTTTCCAAATTGGAAAAGAAGTAGCAAGATTATCTCTGTTTACAGATGATATGGTCTTCTATGTAGAAAACCCTATAGATCACACACACACACACACACACACACACACCATTAGAACAATAAATTCAGTGAAGTAGGACACAAAGTCAACACACAAGAATCAGTTGCATTTCTATACACTAACAATGAAGAATGTGAAAAGGAAACTAAGAACACAATTCCATTTGCAAAAGCATCAAAAAGAATAAAATACTAGGAATAAACTTAACCAAGGAGATGGAAGACTTGTAAAGACTACAAACTGTTGCTGAAAGAAATTAAAGAAAACTTAAATAAATGGAAACACATTGATGTTCATGAATGGGAAGACTTCATATTGTAAAGATGTCAGTATTACCCCCAAGTGATCTACAGACTCAGTGCAATTCCTATGAAAATCCCAATGACATTTTCGGAAGAAATAGAAAAAGCCATCCCATAATTCATATGGAATCTCAAAGAACCTGAATAGCCAAAACAATCTTGCAAATTAAGAACAAAGTTTGAGGACTCACACTTCATGATTTCAAAACTTAACGCAAAGGTACAGCAATCAAAAGAGTGTGGTCCTGGCATGAAGACGAACATATAAACCAATGGAATAGAGTAAAGAGTCCAGAAATGAACCCTCACATACAAAGTCAAATGGTTTTTGACAAGAGTGCCAAGAACTTTCAATGAGGGAAAATATTTTCAGTAAATGGTGCTGGGAAAACTGGATATCCACACACAAGAGAATGAAGTTGGAACCTTGTCTAACATTGTGTACAAAAACTAGCTGAAAATAGATCAAAGACTTAAGGCAAGACCTAAAACTATAAAACCCTTAGAAGAAAATAGAGCACAAAATTTCACAACATCAGGATTGGTCATGACTTCTTGGATATGACACAGAAGACACAAGCAACAAAAGAAAAAATAGCCAAATCAGACTTCATAAAATTTTTAAATTTTGTGCATCAAAATATACCATCAACAGAGTGAAAATTTAACCCATGGAATGGGAGAAAATGTTTGTAAATCACGTATCTGATAAGGGATTAATGTCCAGAATGCGTAGAGAACTCCTAAAACTCTAAGCAAAACAACAGCAACCCAAAGCAAAAATGGGCAAAGGACTTGAACAGACATTTCTCCAAAGAAAATATACAGACAGCTGCTAAGCACATGGAAAGGAGCTCTATATCACTAATCATTAAGAAAATCCAAACCAACACTACAATGAGATCCCACCTTATATACATTAGGGTGTACATAATTTTTTTATATTATGTTAGTCACCATACAGTACATCATTAGTTTTTGATGTAGTGTTCCATGATTCATTGTTTGCGTGTAACACCCAGTGCATCTTGCAATACGTGCCCTCCTTGATACCCATCACCAGGCTAGCCCATCCCCCACCCTCCTCCGTTCAAAACCCTCAGTCTGTTTCCCAGAGTCCATAGTCTCTCATGGTTTGTCTCCCCCTCTGTTTCCCCGTCTTCATGCTTAGTGAAATAAGTCAAGCAGAGAAAGACAATTATATGGTTTCCCTTATTTGTGGAACATAAGGAATAGCAGGGAGGACAATAGGAGAAGGAAGGAAAGGATGTATATTATTTTTTTTAAAAAAACGGATAATACCAAATGTTAGTGAGGATATGGAGAAATTGGAACCCTTGTGCACTGTTTGTGGTCGTGTAAAATGAATCGCCACCATGGGAAACAGTATAGAAGGAAAAAAATAAAAATAGAAATACCTTAAGATCCAGCAATTCCACATCTGGTATGTGCTGGAATTGAAAAAAAGGAGTCTTGAAGAAATATCTGTACACCCATGATCATAACAACGTTATTCGCAGTGCCTAAAATGTGGAAACAATCTAGGTGTCCCTCAATGGATGCCCAGATAAGCAAAATGTGTCTATACACACAGTGAAGCACTACTCCACCTTAAACAGGAAAAAAATCCTGAGCCGCGAGACAACATGGGTGAACCTGGAGGACACTATGCTGAGTGACGTAAGCCAGTCGGAGAGACAAACGCTATATGAGTCCACCTGTGTGAGGCCCTTAGAGTAGCCAGATTCACAGAGACAGGAATGGGACAGGGGGTGCCAGGGGCTGGTAGGGGTGGTAGGAATGGTGGGAATTATTGCTTCAGTTTTATGAGATTAAAAGAGATGGGGGTGGACGGTGTTGGTGGTTTCACAACATAACGGATGCACTCAATGTCTCCAGACAGTACACATAAGGTTTAAGATGGTAAATTTTGCATATTTTACCACAATAAACACATTTTTTATTTAAATTCAATTAGCCAACATATATTACATCATCAGTAATAAACACATTTTTTAAGCAGAGGAAAGCAAGAGAAAACTGTAACCCACAAAGAAAACTGAAGTCCTTCAGGAACGTCTGAAACCTGTGTCTCTCTCGCCGGTAGAAGAAACTGGTGACCTTTGGGGTGGAGCTGCAGGTCTGGCTGGCCCAGGACCCAGGCGTGTGGACAGAGGTCTGGGGGAGCTGGGAGACCAGCTGCCCCGTCTGAACGGAGTGGATCTGTGTGCCAGCTACAGCATGCGTGAGTGCTGGCCACACCTGGGGTCTGCACCAGGCTTCCAGACATAACAACAGATGCTTTATGTTTGCTTTCCAAAAATTATGTAAATTCTTCTTACGGTCAACCATAATCTGCAACAACACAGAGGGGAGGGAATTCTAGGAAATTTACTTAGGTCTTAGCTAAACTGACATAGACCAAAACCACTGCAATCCACTCCTTGTCAACCAAACATGCCTCTTTGAACCACTTTTATTCCAAATAAAAAACAATAGCAAAATTGTCTTCCACCTAACATAGCGAAATTATCCCACATACAATTTATTTTTTTAATTTTTTTTATTATATTATGTTAGTCACCATACAGTGCATCCCTGGTTTCCGATGTAAAGTTCGATGATTCATTACTTGCGTATAACACCCAGTGCACCATGCAATACATGCCCTCCTTACTACCCATCACCAGCCTATCCCATTCCCCCATCCCCCTCCCCTCTGAAGTCCTCAGTTTGTTTCTCAGAGTCCATAGTCTCTCATGCTATCCCACATACAATTTAAAACACACCAACCCTCTTCCCAAAAGAGGATACAAAGTCCAATACATCACTTTAAATATCTTGGGATGACCTTAATCTCTTCTCTTGATAAATAACACTGAAACTTGGATATCTTGCAAATTAAATACTGAAAGACAGTCAGTCACCTTTAATGCATCTTGCATTAGATGGTAGGGAAAAGTGAAGGTAGAAAAAAGAAAGAAAAGGGTTAATATACATAGAAATGTCATATAAAATAAGGGACCATGTTAGAATTCCCCCTCCCACACTCTGAATCAATCCAGTCTTCTCTGTGAGGCACTGGTGGCTGACGCACGCATGGGATAGGACTCCAAGCCTTGTGCCAGGTACTCAGGATGCAAAAGGGGACATAGCCCATGACCTTAAGATACATGAGACCATGAGATGATGGTCCGGATGTTTTCCTTTTTTAAAGATTTTATTTACTTATTTGAGAAAGAGTGTTAGCAAGAGAGAGCACGAGCAGGGAGCCCAATGTGGGACTCGATACCCAGGACCCTGGGATCATGACCGGAGCAGAAGGCAGATGCTTCACTGATGGAGCCCCCAGGTGCCCCTAGAGATGTTTTCTTATTCTGTAAACTCTTACGTAAAACCACTTTGCTGTACATGGGGCCGCCTCTTCCTCACCAGACAGGGGCTGTGCCGTGGGTACCCAGAGGACTCAGGGCTGGTTCTGCGTCCCACGTGCCCTCGAGGAAGTTGCTCCTTCTTTCTCCTGGAGACTCTAAAAGGCGTGGACAGTCTGGGACTGGGCCGCAGGCAGGCCCAGGAGGAGCCGCCGGCCCACGCGCTTCCGATGGGCGGGGGGCATTCCAACCACACAGGCTCCCAGAGCAGGGCAGTCGGGGGGCAAGGGCAGACCCTCCCACGGGCTTCCCAGCTCTGCTTCGGGGGGCACGGCGAGACCCACTGAGGTTGCTGCCGTGGTTTCCACCGGGTGAGGGGACCCGGGCCACGGCGGCTTCAGACACGCCGCCCTCCAGACATGCACTTTGGGGTCACATAATTTTGAGCTGCGGGCATGATTAAAGCCCCTGCCCCCTTCTTTCTAGCAGGCAGGGCAGCCTCGCGGGAGGATCCCAGCCATACCGTACACACCTCACTCTCTGGAGTTCTGCGCCTCACCCCTCCTCTTGCCATGGCTCCAAAATGCTCTCCCCTTCTCGTCGGAGGCCACAGCAGCCTGCACAATGCAGGGCCCGTCTCTTCTTAGCCTGCTTGTCAGGGCCCAGACAATGAACATAAGACCAGGGAGGGGGTCCTTCCCAGCAAGGGCCAGCCCCTCCCTCAACCCTGAGGGAGTAGGGGAGGGGCAGGGGAGGGACCTTCATGGGGAGTCCCCTTGAGGGGAGCCTGCTGGGGGGGCGGGGAGGCGAGCCCTGGGCAGCCCTGCAGAGACAGAGCCAGGGGGTTCTCGGCCTCCGGGTTATGTCCCACAGCCGGGTCCGAGTCTGCCTGCGGACAGGGCAGTGGGGCGGGCGGGGGACATTGGCAGAGCCGGGCACCTGGCATGCGCAGCCTGAGGGACGAGTCCTGAGTCCCGAGTCCCCAGCCTGACTGAGGCCGGGGCCAGGCCTGTGCGAACTGAGGCGCTGTCGGATGACCCGAGCGGACTTCCGTGTGGAAGACAACCTGCTCCAGCGACAGGGGCTGGACCCCCGGGGGAGAGACCACCCCACCCCTGAGCTCTTCTAGCATTGCTAGAATGCCCCGCATGGAGGGAGACATGTCGTGACGTCCCATATTGATTGCTTCCAAGGTGACCTGGGGGTGACGTGTGGCAGGACCCCCGAGTTTCCATTCACCCCCAAGCTCTGGGGCGTTGCAGGTGAACACAGGTGCTGGAGGATGACAAGGGGCTGTGGAGCCGGGATGCCGGGGGTCCATCCAGCTGGGCCGGGACCTCGCTGAGCTGTTTTGAGGTCAGGGGTCAGTGGGGTCTGCACACTGGGCTGGAGCCACGCCACGTGGCTTTGAACACGGTACCGCAAGGGAAACTGGGCGTCCAGGATCAGACGGCGTGTCCAGCACAGCCTGGGGGTTATAGCAGAACGTCTCAGGGGCAGCACGGGGCTCAGGGAACCTCTCCACTGAAGAAGAGGGGCCCTTACCTTTGTGGGTATTTTATTAGCACAAGAGAGGCCTTTGAAACAGCTTTCCGTTCTGACTCAACGTCTCAAGTGCCCGCACAGCGGGACAGGCTCTGGTTCGTTCTGAGCACAAGCGAGGACACAGCCCTGGGCCGGTGAGCCCAGCAGCCCCAGACTGGGAGCAGCGCCGCTGCGGCCCACGCCCCACCCCTGCGCCGGCAGTTCAGGACGCGTGTCCCCGAGGGGCTGGCTCCACAGCACACGCTGGAGATACTCGGTACCCGCCAGCCTCACACTCGGAAGACGCCAGTTGGGGTTTGTGGCACGGGACTGATGACCGCCACATAGGAAGACAGAAGTGGGGCCACCCGGGAAGCAGCCCCCTGTCTCCACGGCAGACGCGCAGCAGCTCAGCCCGCGGCGGGAAGCCGGCGGCCGCCCTGTCTCGCGGCCCACGCGGCCGGCGCCCGATGACCGCGTGCGTAATCTCTGTGCCGTTTCCAACCGAGGACCCAAGTGCGCACCCAAGCAGTCGTGCGGCCACCCCCGCCCCCGCCGTGCACCCTGGAGCCCCCGTGTCTCCTGCAACAAAGCTTTCACACATGCGAGACATTGGAGGGCGTTGACACACATGCTCTACTGCGTCCGTGCTTGTGCTGCGTGTGCACCGTATACTCACGTACACACCCTGTATGCTCCGCGGTGACCACAGACCCACACATTCTACACGCGTGTGTGCTCCATATGTGCCTCGCACACGGGCCGGAGCGGCACACGTGCACAGCAGACCCGCATCACGTAACACGTACACACGTGCACGAAGGCCTCCTGTACAGGCACATGGTATCACACACGCGGCAACAACCCCAGAGAGGACGTACACGCCACCTGCGCAGGCGACATCCCCGGACAGAACACTGCGGCCACGGTGACAAGGACCGCGGACGCGCACACGGAAACTATAACGCGCTCCCACTCGCCTGCTGCCTGGGGCCTCTGTCAAGGGCCGGTGGTGCTGACCTGGTCCCTGCAAGCAGCGGCTCCGAGGACACGGCCTCTGCCTGCTCCCCGCCCCCCGCACCAGGGGTGTTTGGACAGTCCTGCCGGGAGCCCTGGGCCACACGACGGCAGCTCACACTCGCAGTGACGAACATCTGTGTTTGGACACAAGTGGAGCTGAGGAGCACACACGTGGGGGAAGGGTGGGGCGCAGACGGCAGTGGACAGAGGGGTCGGCCCCGAATAGCACCTGGGCACGGAGCGGGTTCCCCGGGCCCCCAGCAGAGCAGCAGAACAGCAGGGAGTCCTCCCAGTGACCGCTGTGCCTCGGCCCGGCGGAGAGGACTGTGGGCCCCACCCACACCTCCCGGTCCTCACGGGGCGCTCACACGGCTGGGCCAGCCCGCAAGCCGCCGAGGAGCGTCCCTGGGGTTTCTTGCAGATCAGCACTGAGGGTCCTGCCAAGGGGTCCTTGACCCGCCGAGCACAGTGTGCCTGCCAGGGACCCCAGGCCTCTGCGCCTCCAGAAGTGGCCACCGTCCGCCTGCCCCTGCTAGAATTCACGTGCATCTGACCTCCCGGGGGACCTCGGCTCCCACCTGGAATGCCTGGGGGAGTGTGTGGCCTCTGCGTCCACGCCAGGCTGCACGGCACTGGGCAGGAGTTACTTGTGACAAGCAAGACTCAAGGGTGGACCCTGGCATGGCTGACCCGCCCCAGAAGCGGCCACGGTCACGACCAGCAGAACGGAAGATGCCAGTTGCCTGTGGCCGACCGAGGGGTCACCTGCAGGAGCCAGATAAAGGTGTGGGAGAGGAGGAGCTGCCGTGACCCTGAGCCAGGGCAAGGGCCAGGCTGGTATCCCAGTAGGTCTGCAACAGGGATGATGACCACCTCAGGCTCTGACATCTCGGCTCCGGAAAAGCCTTACGAAGGGACAGCCATGAACACTTTCAAAGCTTCTCCTTGTTCTTGTAACCACAGGGTGACTCTTCCTCAAAGTCAAACCTAGAATTCAATAAACACAAGGTGAAATCATAGCCTCACCAACGTTCTTGTGAAAGGATTATTCTGGAAAGCTCAGACCCTGGGAACTGGGCTGGGGACAGGTGTGTGGTCTCTGATAAAGCCCGGGGCCTTGACCGTCCACGTCACATGATCACGCCCTCAGCAGCCAAAGCAGCTGCCCCCCACCTTGACCAGGGACAGCAGGGCCTGGTGCCTGAGTGCAGTGATGACCCCCAGAGTGACCCAAGCCCAGCACCACACCCAGGGGCACGGCCTGGGGCCAGGGGAGGTAACAAACACTGCAGACAAAGCCCACAATCTGCCAGGTTGTCCTGCCGAGCTCCCGGGTTTACAGGTGCAAGTGGGCTCTCCGTCCCCCACACCCAGGAGCCTGGACATTCTCGGGGCTTGGTCAAGCTCATCAGTAGTGCCAATCCGACCAGAGGCTGTGAAGATGGAGCTGCTCCCTGAGCGCCCGCAAGAGACACTGACGCTGCGGCATGGGGCTAGATCGTGGCCAGCAGCGTGGCCGAGCTGCGCCAGCCAGGACTGTGGGGAGGCTCTACCAGGGGTGTGTGTGCCGGCCGCCACGGCCGGAAGGCACACCTGTCACCAAGGCTGTGGCCAACGGCATTTTGCAAAGTGGCCGCAAACATGGTTCTAGGACCACGGGCTCCTCCACCGCCATGCCCTGCCCCAAGCAGACGGGGGCCCGCTCCCCTCCTCAGAAGCCCAGGGGTTGTGTGACTGCCTCCCTGGGGACGGGGGCCACCGCTGCCTCTCTAAGATCACGGCCTTAGGACACGTGACTTCTCTTGGGAGTCAGGCCCCGGGCACCGTGCTGCAGTCCTGCTAATGCGTAGCTCGGGGAGTCCTGGGGTCCAAGGCGGCCGGGGGAGGGATGCTGCCAGCCCAGGCCCCAGACTACAGGAGGAGCCTAGAGTCCTCACTAACAAGAGTGTGAGCAGAGCAGAGAGGAGGGTCCTCCACCCCTAGACCCCTGGCTACAGGCCAAGAGCCCGGGCACACCCACAGACCAGCAGACCAGCATCTGACACTTGGACATGGTGCTGCTGGGAGGAGACCCAGACCCAGGGAGCGGCAACAGGGGCTTCAGCACAAGCCCCCACTGGCCAGCCCTGGGAAGGAGCCATGCCAGCCTGCCCCCACCTACCTTCCCCGGCCCCTGGCATGTCCAGGAAGGGAGCCACAGGGCTCCCAGGGGGCCCATCCAAGGCTTACCATGGATGTAAGGGACAGCCCAGGGCTGTGCTCTGTGGCCCTCCAAGACACAAGAAACTGAGGGTTCCTGTCCCCTGTGGGGACTCGGCCCGCACATGACAGGACAGGACCTACACACTGTTATGCAGTGGCAGGGGCATTTTCAGGCCCTATGACCACCAGGAACTCTGTCCATGCACATGAGGTTTCTCTCTGTCCTCTGCAACACCGGTGTGGCAAGGATGCTAGCTTCCCTCAGACCAGGGGAACGGCACTGGCCTGCAGGCAAAAAGCCAAGCCATTGAGGGAGCCCAAGGAGGACAGAACTCTACCTGGGGGGCCGACCTGCTGTGTGGACAGGACAAGCCCGGGGCTGGTCCGCAGGCTATGGGTGGGAATATGTGCGCCCAGGCTGCGGGCCGGCAGGGGCACAAGGAGGAGCCCACCAGGGCTGGGGCAGCTCAGGGCAGCTGAGAGCAGGGTGGACTCGTCTGCAGGGGAGCAGGAAGCAGGCATATCCCTGCAGGAGGCAGAGAGCAAGAGCAGCACATGGTGGGGGGTTCCTGTGCTCTCCCTTGGGCCCCCAGGCACCCGCCACACCCCACCCCAGCACACTCACGTGGGTCAGCCTTGGCCATGCCCGGACTCCCCCCAGGCCCTCTGAGACAGAAAACACCCAGAAAAAAAGGGAACTTCAGGAAGCAAACCATGCCTCTTGGTTTCAATCCTGTTCTTAGTCTTCCCAGGGCTGCCTGGAGGCTAGGAAGCAGGGCTGTGGGCACAGAGCTCAGCCACATATGCCTGGGCCACAGCAGGGAGGAGGCAGCGTGCAGGGGCGAGCATGCCTGCAGGGGAGCGGCTTCCACAGTTGCGACCATGGTGAGTGGGGTCTGCACAGAGCCCGGGCCGCGGGAGTGAGGTGGGACCGCAGAAGCAGCTACAGGAGCTGAGGGGAGAGCAGGCCCTCAGGAGCCCACGCAGGGGCTGGAGCAGCTGAAGCAGCACAGGGAAGCCAGGCTGCCCGCGGTCCGGGCGCCAACCCCGGGCAGGGACGAGGGAGGCAGGGGAGGGGCTCACCCGCGCCAACACTGCTGGACGCACCAACGCTGATGAAGGAACCCAGGACGGGGACCGTCCAACCATGACAGGCACGGTGGGCAGAAGCCTGAGGGTTGCCCTTACCCACCGGTGCTGGCAGCCCAGGGCTGGACCAGCCTGACCACTGCAGGACGAATGCCAAGGCGGACAGATGGGTCTGAGGTGAGGACACAGGGAGGGGCTGGCTCAGCACAGGGGACGCGGAGGCCTCCACGTGGGCTAATGGTCCTGTCCAGGCCAAGGGAACCAGCTGAAGCCTCACGGCAGGGTCAGAGGAGCTGGCCATGGGACCCTGGGCTGCGTCCCATGAATAGGAGAAGAGCAGAGCAGAGCAGGAGGGGCTGGCAAGGCTCCCGTGGGCTCAGAGTCCAGACAGCACAGAGGCTGAGCAGGGAGCTCAACAGCTGCAGGAGCCCCAGGTGTGAGCGCCAGAGGCCAGACCTGGGCTAAAGGGTCTGGGACCAGAGGCAGAGGCCGGGGAGGCCTAGGGACACAAGGAAGTCTGGGACTGAGCTCAGGGACCTGTGTGGGAAAGACCATAGGGCTGGAGGGGCAGGGGGCTGCTGTGGTCCATGAGCTCCAAGCACTAGGGCAGACCAGCTGGAGGTGAGCAGGGGCCTGAGAGGGCGACAAAGCAGGAGATGGGCCAGGAGCTCAAGGCAGCCAGCAGAGCTTGTGGAGGTGAGCAGGGGCAGGTGGGAGAGGAGTGGGGTAGGGGGCTGATCCAGGGGCTCAGGGGACCAAGCAGACCTCTTACAGGTATGCAGGGGCAGTAGGGAGAGCAGGAGGGTTAGGGGGCTGCCCAAGGGGCTCAGGGGAGCAGGCAGAGTTCTCCCAGATGTGGAGGGGAGGTGGGAGAGCAGGAGGGGCAGGGGGCTGCTCCAGGGGCTCAGGGGAGCTGGCAGAGCTTGTGCAGGTGAGCGGGGGGGGGTGGGAGAGCAGGTGGGGCAGGGGG
>NC_048231.1:41835046-41846136 GCF_002007445.2 Ailuropoda melanoleuca
GGGCAGGGGGCTGCCCCATGGGATCAGGGGAGCAGGCAGAGTTTGTGCCGATGAGCAGGGGCGGGTGGGAGAGAAGGAGGGGCGGGGGCTATCCAGGTGCACCAGAGCAGGCAGAGTTCCCCCAGGTGAGCAGGGGCGTGTGGGAGAGCATAAGGGTAGTGGGCTATCAGGGGTGCAGGGGAGCAGGAAGATCTAGTGGGGGTGGGCAGGGGCGGGTGCGAGAGCAGGAAAGGCAGTGTGCTGCCCCAGGGCCTCAGGGGAGCAGGCAGAGCTTGTGCAGTGACCAGGGAGCTGGGAGGGCAGGGGTGACAGAGCTGCCCCGGGCTCTGGGGATGAAGGCAGAAGGACTGAGCTTGCAGGAGCTCCGGACCTGCTGTGAGCTGAGCAGGTGCAGGGGACAGAGACAGCTGAGGGCTCGGGCCCAGGTGAGCGTCCCTGCACATGGGGGACAGGGTGAGCTGGCCGGGCCAGGTGGACACGTTAGGGTGGAGACTAGAGCCTGGGTGGGAAGGTCTCTGGGGCAGAAGGGGCAGGAGTGGCCACCTTTGAGGGGCCGAGGGTGACCACAGGTCTTTGTCCCAGGGGCGTGAGTCCTGTGTCTGATGCTCTCGGGCCGAGGAGCAGAGGGTCGACACGCTCAAGCCAGCGGGGAAGCACGGGGCAGTGGGCCCAGTGGAGGAGAGAACCAGGAGCAAGAGGCAGGGCTGCAAGCCTGGGGTGTGGGTGGGAGGGGACATCAGGCAGGACCCTCGGCCTCAGCAGAGGGGATCTGGGTCAGAGGGCATAGGCCTGGCTGGGGTTGGGGGTCTGAGGTGCCCCGGGGTGCTGGCACCACACAGGGGAGGACAGCCAGGGCACGGCAAGGCTCCCCTCCACCACGCTGAAGGTCAGACAGGCTCAGGGAAGACATCGGCTGAAGGAGGACTCTGGGGACCTCAAGGGGCTGGACAGGCCCCAGAGCAGGGATGGCCAAGGCCGGGGGCACTGATGGGAGGGGCCCTCAGTGAGCTCAGGAGGCCATGCCAGGAAGGCCTGAGGAGGGACCAGCGGGTTCGGGGCAGGGACAGGGGCCTGGCTGCTTTGGCTGCACATCCGACCCAGAAGATTGGGGTCTGCAGGCCAGTCGGCAGGCCTTGACGAGGGCTCCAAGCTGAGGGTCACGGAGAGTGGGTGGACGCACGTTCCCCCTGGTCCTAGGCANACAGCCAGCAGAGCTTATGCAGGTGAGCAGGGTAGGTGGGAGAGCAGGAGGGGCAGGGGGCTGCCCCAGGGGCTCAGGGGAGCAGGCAGAGCTTGTGCAGGTGAGCAGGGGCGGGTGGGAGAGCAGGAGGGGCAGGGGGCTGCCCCATGGGATCAGGGGAGCAGGCAGAGCTTGTTCAGATGAGCAGGGGCGGGTGGGAGAGCAGGAGGGGCAGGGAGCTGCCCCAGGGGCTCAGTGGAGCAGGCAGAGCTTGTGCAGTGACCAGGGAGCTGGGAGGGCAGGGGTGACAGAGCTGCCCCCGGGCTCTGGGGATAAAGGCAGAAGGACTGAGCTTGCAGGAGCTCGGGACCTGCTGTGAGCTGAGCAGGTGCAGGGGACAGAGACAGCTGAGGGCTCGGGCCCAGGTGAGCGTCCCTGCACATGGGGGACAGGGTGAGCTGGCCGGGCCAGGTGGACACGTTAGGGTGGACACTAGAGCCTGGGTGGGAAGGTCTCTGGGGCAGAAGGGGCAGGAGTGGCCACCTTTGAGGGGCCGAGGGTGACCACAGGTCTTTGTCCCAGGGGCGTGAGTCCTGTGTCTGATGCTCTCGGGCCGAGGAGCAGAGGGTCGACACGCCCAAGCCAGCGGGGAAGCACGGGGCAGTGGGCCCAGTGGAGGAGAGAACCAGGGGCCCGATCGGAGCTAGAGGCAGGGCTGCAAGCCTGGGGTGTGGGTGGGAGGGGACATCAGGCAGGACCCTCGGCCTCAGCAGAGGGGATCTGGGTCAGAGGGCATAGGCCTGGCTGGGGTTGGGGGTCTGAGGTGCCCCGGGGTGCTGGCACCACACAGGGGAGGACAGCCAGGGCACGGCAAGGCTCCCCTCCACCACGCTGAAGGTCAGACAGGCTCAGGGAAGACATCGGCTGAAGGAGGACTCTGGGGACCTCAAGGGGCTGGACAGGCCCCAGAGCAGGGATGGCCAAGGCCGGGGGCACTGATGGGAGGGGCCCTCAGTGAGCTCAAGAAGCCATGCCAGGAAGGCCTGAGGAGGGACCAGCGGGTTCGGGGCAGGGACAGGGTCCGGGGCCTGGCTGCTTTGGCTGCACATCCGACCCAGAAGATTGGGGTCTGCAGGCCAGTCGGCAGGCCTTGACGAGGGCTCCAGGCTGAGGGTCACGGAGAGTGGGTGGACGCACGTTCCCCCTGGTCCTAGGCAGAATCAGGAGGGGACAGCAGGGAAGTGTGCTCAGGGGACCAGCAGGAGCTGGCTGTGAGCAGGGGCCACAGGTCAGGGCTCAGACAGAGGGCTTGGTCAGGCTGGACACCCAGGTGAAGCCTGAGTGGCGACCCAAAGCCTGAGGCCCACAGCACTCTGACCCAGGTGGTCACCCAGCGCTGACCGGGCTGATGAGTCCGGCACCTGAGGCCCCAGAGAGCTAAGCCAGGCAGCTGGCCTGCAGACGTCCAGGAAGCACATGGGCACTGGGCCCAGGGTCACCCCAGGCCTGGGCAGCTGCTGTCCTGCCCTGACCCTGGCAGGGGTGAGACCCTGGTGCTCACACAGCCTCCTCTCTTGCAGCCTCCACCACGGCCCCATCGGTTTTCCCACTGGCCCCCAGCTGCGGGGTCACGTCCGGCTCCACAGTGGCCCTGTCCTGCCTGGTGTCCGGCTACTTCCCCGAGCCAGTGACCGTGTCCTGGAACTCCGGCTCCGTGACCACCTTCCCGTCCGTCCTGCAGTCCTCAGGGCTCTATTCTCTCAGCAGCATGGTAACAGTGCCTTCCAGCCGGTGGCCCAGTGACACCTTCACCTGCACCGTGGCCCATCCGGCCAGTAACACCAAGGTGGAAAAGACAGGTGAGAGGATGGGCTTCAGGGAGGGTGTCCACTGGGAGACAGGCCAGGTCAGCTGGCCCGCTGCACCCCAGGGCACAGGGGAGGCACCGCTGTCTCCCCCACCTGAAGGCCTCCCAATTCGGGGAGGAGGTCCTCTGGGTGTTGCTGCCTGGCCCACTGGGAGCACACGCGGCTTACCCCCACTGGAGTCCCTGGTCTGGGAACCCCCCAAGACCTGGTCGTCACCTACACCCACCCCAACCTGTGCCCACACCAGGCCCCCAGTAACCCCCAGTCTGCTCTCTCCACAGTGCCCAAAAAAGGTCCCTGCAAGGAATGTCCCAAATGTCCAGGTGAGTCAGCAGGGCCTCGCTGTCCACCCCAAGCAGGTGGCCCACACACACCACAGCCTGGTGGGGGGAACGGATGTTCAAGAGGAAGCCCACCCACACGCTGACCCCTGCACTCTCTCTTCCTTACCAGCCCCTGAAATGCTGGGAGGGCCTTCGGTCTTCATCTTCCCCCCGAAAGCCAAGGACATCCTCAAGATTGCCCGAACCCCTGAGGTCACATGTGTGGTGGTGGACCTAGAAGACCCTGAGGTCCAGATCAGCTGGTTCGTGGATGACCAGGAGGTGCGCACGGCCAAGACGAATCCACGTGAGGAGCAGTTCAACAGCACCTACCGTGTGGTCAGTGTCCTTCCCATCCAGCACCAGGACTGGCTTGCAGGGAAGGAGTTCAAGTGCAAGGTCAACAACAAAGCCCTCCCATCCCCCATCGTGAGGACCATCTCCAAGGCCAGAGGTGTGCAGCAGGGTGGGGGTGCAGGGAGGGTCCGGGGGGGGCCTTGCAGACCAAGACCAGCCCTTCACCCTCGGAGTGACCATGTGTGCTGACCTCTGACCCCACAGGGCAGGCCCAACAGCCCAATGTGTACGTCCTGCCCCCACCCCGGGATGAGATGAACAAGAACACAGTCAGCGTGACCTGCCTGGTCAAAGACTTCTACCCACCTGACGTTGATGTCGAGTGGCAGAGCAATGGACAGCAGGTGCCAGAGACCAATATCCGAACAACCCCACCCCAGCTGGACGCGGATGGGACCTACTTCCTCTACAGCAAGCTCTCGGTGGACAAGAACCGCTGGCACCGCGGAGAGGTCTTCACGTGTGCGGTCATGCATGAAGCCCTACACAACCACCACACACAGAAATCCATCTCCCAGTCTCCGGGTAAATGAGCAACACGCTCGGCACCCCTGCAAGCCCCCTGCCCACGGGCTCTCAGGGTCCCACGAGGACACCGCAGCCCCCACCCCTGTGTACATACCTCCCGGGCAGGCACCCCTGCATGAAATAAAGCACCCAGCACTGCCCTGGGACCCTGCGACGCTGTCATGGTTCTTTCCGAGGCAGGGCTCAGGACACCCGGGCCTCTGGGCGGCACAGACAGGCCGGCTCCCAGGCTGAAGGGTCACCACTGGTGGCAGAGAACGGGACTCATGGGGGCCTGGACCCCGAGTGGGCAGGTCTGCACAGGCTGCCACAGCATGTGGCCAGGATTGCCTGAGGCAGGAGAGGGGACTTTCTCAGAGGTGGCAGGCACTCCGGGCCGTCCCTCAGGCCAGGGGCTACCCAGGGCTGGAGGGTGTGGACAGGGATTGCAGAAGCCCCTCCAGAGCCCCCAGGGAAATGAGCGCACGCTCTTGCCCACCTCTGTACCAGCCCAAGCTGTGGGATGCTGGCCTGTCCTCCTGCCTTGTCCCCTGGGCCTCCTGAGACATTGTGTGGCCGCTCTGTGCCAATGCAGTAGCCGTGCCTGACCCGTGTGTGGGGACAGGCCCTCCTTTGCCCTCAGCACTCCACGAACAGGTCCCCGCCCTCCCTCACGTGCGGGGGTCCTGCCTGGCTTCATCCTGCCTCGGGCCAGGCCTGTCCACTCGTGGGGACACTCCTCCTCGAACCCCAGGGGTGCAGGGGCAGGGGGCCCTGCATGCCCAGAGGAGGGACCACCCCAGATGCCCACTTGGACGCTGAGTCCACACCCACTGAAAACAAGCCTGTCCCACTGAGCAGCGCCACCTCCATGCACACAAACACTCACACGTGTGCACGTGCAGGTCCACATACACACATGGGTGCACACTCACACACATTTCACACATGCATGCCCATGCACACATGCGTGTACACACTCACACGCGCATGTACACGCACATGGTGCACACCGTGACGTGCACAGTCACATGTGGTTGTACATGCACACACATGGGTGCACACTCACACACATTCACACACCATGTCCATGCATACAGGCCTTACACACTGGGCCTCACACGGGACAACCGGCATGGGCCCAGACCTGAGCCAGTCTCAGGAACCCTCACCATGGACACCAGCCTGCTCCCTACCCCCTCCAACACCCATCAGCTGCTCAGCAGCTCATCCGTACCCTGACCACACTGACCAGCCCTCCTCTACCCCAGGGCACCTGCACCCCTCCCAACACCCACAAAACCCCCACACCCAGCTTGTCCTGACACTCCCACCTACTCATTCTCAAGGACACTCCCCGACACTGACCAGCCCTTCCCTGGACTCTGCTGACCCTCCCACCCTCTGGACCTGGCCCCCAGGGGAAGAGGCCACGAGGCCGTCAGGGCACCTTCCCCCAGGGGTCCCCAGCACAGGGCAGAGCAGAGAGGGAGGGGGTCCCCCACTGGCCAGTCCCAAGCTGGAGAGCTGGGGTGCTGAGGCTGGAGCCTGAGGTTGCAGAGGGCTCTGACTGTCCCCCAGGGAATCACCCCCACGGGCAGGCACGGCACTGACCACCCCCTTCCTGTCCAGAGCTGCTCCTGGACGACAGCTGTGCCGAGGACCAGGACGGGGAGCTGGACGGGCTGTGGACCACCATCTCAATCTTCATCACCCTCTTCCTGCTCAGCGTGTGCTACAGTGCCACTGTGACCCTCTTCAAGGTGGGCGTCCCCACACGTCCCCTCACTGCAGCCTGCTGTCCCCATGCTGTCTTCATGCTGTCCCCACGCTGTCCCCACATGTCCCCATGCTGTCCCCACGCTGTCTACACACTGTCCCCATGCTGTCCCCATGCTGTCCACATGCTGTCCTCGTGCTGTCCTCACGCTGTCCCAACATATCCCCATGCTGTCCACACGCTGTCCACACACTGTCCACACGCTGTCCCAACATGTCCCCACGCTGTCCCCACATGTCCCCATGCTGTCCCCACGCTGTCTACACACTGTCCCCATGCTGTCCCCATGCTGTCCACATGCTGTCCTCGTGCTGTCCTCACGCTGTCCCAACATATCCCCATGCTGTCCACACGCTGTCCACACACTGTCCACACGCTGTCCCAACATGTCCCCACACTGTCCCAACATGTCCCCATGCTGTCCCCACACTGTCCCCATGCTGTCCTCATGTTGTCCCCATGCTGTCCCCATGCTATCCCAACATGTTCTCATGCTGTCCCCACGCTGTCCCCATGCTGTCCACATGCTGTCCATACATTGTCCACACACTGTCCCAACATGTCCCCANATGCTGTCCCCACGCTGTCTTTGTGCTGTCCCCACGCTGTCCCAACATGTCCCCATGCTGTCCACACGCTGTCCACACGCTGTCCCCATGCTGTCCCCACACTATCCCAACGTGTCCCCATGCTGTCCACACGCTGTCCCCACGCTGTCCCAACATGTCCCCATGCTGTCCTCATGCTGTCCACGTGCTGTCCCCATGCTGTCCCCGTGCTATCCCAACATGTTCACATGCTGTCCCCATGCTGTCCTTGTGCTGTCCCCACGCTGTCCCAACATATCCACATGCTGTCCCCATGCTGTCCACACGCTGTCCCCATGCTGTCCCCACACTATCCCAACATGTCCCCATGCTGTCCCCATGCTGTCCTTGTGCTGTCCCCACGCTGTCCCAACATATCCACATGCTGTCCCCATGCTGTCCACACGCTGTCCCCATGCTGTCCCCACACTATCCCAACATGTCCCCATGCTGTCCCCATGCTGTCCACAGGCTGTCCCCACGCCTTCCTTGTGCTGTCCCCACACTGTCCACATGCTGTCCCCACACTGTCCACACACTGTCCACATGCTGTCCCCACGCTGTCCCAACATGTCCCCATGCTGTCCTCATGCTGTCCCCATGCTATCCCAACATGTCCCCATACTGTCCCCACGCTGTCCCCATGCTGTCCACGTTGTGCACACATTGTCCACACACTATCCCAACATGTCCCCATGCTGTCCACACGCTGTCCCCACACCTTCCTCATGCTGTCCCCATACAGTCCACATGCTGTCCCCACGCTGTCCACACGGTGTCCCCATGCTGTCCCTACACTGTCCCCATGCTGTCCCCACACTGTCCCCACACTGTCCACACGCTGTGCTCACAAGGTCCCCATGCTGTCCCCACGCTATCCCAACATGTCCCCATGCTGTCCCCACGCTGTTCACACACTGTCCCCACGCCTTCCTCGTGCTGTTCCCACACTGTCCACATGCTGTCCCAACATGTCCCCATGCTGTCCCAACATGCCCCCCACTGTTCTCAAACTGTCCACATGCTGTCCCCACACTGTCCCCACGCTGTCCCCATGTTGTCTCCATGCTGTCCTCACGCTGTCCTCGTACTGTCCCCCCACTGTCCCCACACTGTCCCAACATGTCCCACACTGTCCTCAAACTGTCTACACGCTATCTCCACCCTATCCCCATGCTGTCCCCACACTGTCCCAGCATGTCCCCCGCTGTTCTCAAACTGTCCACACACTGTCCCACACTCTCCCCATGCTGTCCCCACACTTCCCATGCTGTCCCAATATGTCCCCACGCTGTCCACATGCTGTCCCACACTGTCCCCACATGTCCACAGACTCTTCCTACGATATCCCCCATGCTATCCCCACGCTGTCCCCACACTGACCGCATGCTGACCCCACTGACCCAAAATTGTTCTCACGCTGACCCCACACTATCCTCATGCTATCCCTACACTGTCCCCACGCTGACCCACACTATCCCCACATTTTCCCTACAGTATCCCCTCACTGACCCAAAACTGTCCACTCTCTGTCCCCACATGGACCCTTCACTGTCTACTCACTGCCCCCTCACTGTCCCCACACTGTCCCATTGCAGTCCTAGACTGTCCCCACACTGTACCCTCACTATCCCCTCACTGCCCCTTTACTGTCCCCTTGCTATCTCCACACTGTCCTCTCACTGCCCCCTCACTGCCCCTCACTACACCCTCGATGTCCCCTCTCTGTCCCCTCACTGACCCCTTGCTGGCCCTCCCTGTCCCCTAGCTGCCCCCACATTTCCCCCATCCCCTTGCTGTCCCTTCACTG
Organism: Ailuropoda melanoleuca; assembly: GCF_002007445.2. Classification (NCBI taxonomy): domain Eukaryota; kingdom Metazoa; phylum Chordata; class Mammalia; order Carnivora; family Ursidae; genus Ailuropoda; species Ailuropoda melanoleuca. Next base: position 41,843,459 of record NC_048231.1, read on the forward strand.
CCCCCTCACTGTCCTGACATCGACCACTGTCCCCTCAGTGTCCCCTCACTCTCCCCACACTGTCTCCTCACTGAATTCTCATGGCCCCCTCGCTGCCCCCTCGCTGTCCCTTCACTGACCCAAAAATGTCCCCTTGCTGTCCCCTCACTGACCAAAACCTGTCTCCTCTCTGTCTCCTCTCTGTCCCCTCCCTGACTACTCACTGTCCCCTCGCTGCCCCCTCACTGTCCCCTCACTTACTACTCACTGACCCCTTGCTGTCCCCAAACTGTCCCCCCGCTGCCCCCTCGCTGTCCCCTCACTCTCACCACACTGACATGTTGCTGTCCCCCCGCTGTCCCCTCACTGTTCCCTCACTGTCCCCCCACTGACTACTCACTAACCCCTCACTGTCCACTGACCTCCCAGTGTCCCCTCGCTGCCCCCTCACTGTCCCCTCACTGAACCTTCAATGACCCAAAAATGCCCCTCACTGTCCCTTCACTGTCCCCCCGCTGTTCCTCTCGCTACCCCCTCACTGCCCCCTCATTGCCCCCGCTGTCCCCCCACTACCCCATCGCTATCCCCTCACTGTATTCCCACTGCCCCTTTGCTGTCCCCCTCACTGTCGTCTCACTGCCCCCTGCTGTCCCCTTGCTGTCCCCCGCTGTCCCCCACTGTCCCCCAGCTGTCCCTCCGCTGCCCCCTCGCTGTCCACCTTACTGCCCCCTCACTGTCCCACTGCTGTCCCCCCACTGTACCCTCACTGTCCCCTCGATGCACCCTCGCTGTCCCCGGGCCGTCCCCTCATTGCCCCCTCACTCTCCCCACACTGCCCCCTTGCTGTCCCCCCACAGTCCCCCGCTGTCCCACCGTGGCACCCCGCCCCATGGCTGCCCTTTGCAGCCNTGTGGTCCCATTATCAACCCGTGGTCCCCCTGCTGGCCCCTTGCTACCCCCTTGCTGTGCCCTCAGTGCCCCATCATGTAGCCCCGTTGTCCCCTCACTGTCCCCTATTGTCCCACCGCTACGCCCACTGTCCCCCCGCTACCTGTTGTCCCCACGCTGCCCCTCGCTGTCCACCTCACTATCCCCCCGTTGTCCCGCCACTGTCCCCTCACTGTCCCCCCGTTGTCCCCCAGCTACCCCCAGGCTGTCCCCCCGCTGCCCACCACTGCCCCCCCGCCAGGGCCCCCGCGCACTCTCACCGTCCCAGGTGCGGGCGGCAGGCTCTGGCGGGGGGCAGTCCCTGGGGGTCCAGGCCTCGCTCACCCCTGGCCCGCCTGCTGCAGGTGAAGTGGATCTTCTCCTCGGTGGTGGAGCTGAAACGCACCATCGTCCCCGACTACAGGAACATGATCGGGCAGGGGGCCTAGGGCCGGCCCTCTTGGGTGGGCATCCAGGGCTGCCCTCGACCCCACACAGGAACCGGCTGCACCCGTTCATGCCGCTCGGCCTGCTGCCAGGCCTGCTCCTCTGCCCTCCCACCTCGCCGCCCTCTGACCTCACCGCCACCCTAGGCCTGCCCCTCCACCCTCCGGGCTCGTCGACACCGTGGGCAGCACCCTGCCCCCGACCCCCCGTTTGGAGGATCGACGCGACGGCAGGCTGTGCCCCCAACCTGGGCTGACGGACACCAGCCGACCCCTCCCCAGCAGCCACGGAGATACGGCTGGGACCACACCGAGCCATCGGGGCAGGATGGCCCTCACCAGGACGGCCCCGGGCTCGGCGTCCGCGGTCATCCTGGAGGAGGTGGACGGCTGGCGATCCCAAGGTCTGGCTGGCTGGGACCGGCCTCATGCAGCCCCGTCCCGGCCAGGCTCCAGAGGGCAGGACACCCCCAGAGCAGGCACGTGGTCTCAGATCTTGAGGAAGCCACGGGCCACCATCACCCCACAGAGAAGCTTCCGACGTGCCACGAATGGTCAGTCAGAACTTCTCCACCAGAGGAGAAAACGCAGAGAAGGGCCCGGGCCTGCGGCCAATGCAGGAGCCCCGGGGACAGGGCGGCACCATCCGGGGAAGGAGTGACGGCAGCCAGACGGGCCTCCTGCAGAGGGACCTGCTGACCTGGCCCCCAGGCAGGCGGGTCACAGCCTCAGTGCACAGAGGTAGACGTGTGCTGGGAGGCCAGGACAGCGGGCCCAGCCCACACCGTCCTGTGGCCCGGCCCCGAGGCACACTGGGCAGGAACGCCTGCTTGCTCCGGGGAGCTGGGGGCAGAGATAAGATGACAAGAGAGTGCCCATGGCCTTGGGGCCCGAGCCAGGCAGACCCCCAGGACGCTATCCGCCCGGGCGTGGAGCGAGTGCCAGGTCGGAGCCCCTGCATGGGAGAGACGGCCATGAGGGGCAGGAGANGTGCAGGGCAGGAGAAGCGGAGCCCCCATGCCCCCTGGGAGAGAATACACACCCACCACTCAAAGGAAACCCACTGCTGTAGCTTGGGTAGTTGTTTTCTTCTTGTGAAATTTCTGGAGCGCGATAATGTCCTTTACTGTTGCTTCTCCCTTTCTTTAATGACAATAAAACATCCTGAAAAATTCCAGCACTCGCTGGGGAAAGCCTTCCTCTGTCAATGCGTCTGGTGGGATCCCCGGCCTGGCCGCACCGTGCATTGGCTCCTTCCTGCCGTGAGGGGCCAGCACCCCACAGCTCTGGGCTCCCAGTGAGGAAGGCAGCCAGGAACAGTGCAGG
>NC_048231.1:41846236-41847698 GCF_002007445.2 Ailuropoda melanoleuca
GACAGCGAGGGGACAGCGAGGGGGCAGTGAGGGGTCAGTGTGGGGATAGTGAGGGGACAGTGTGGTGACAGTGTGGGACAGCAATGGGAGAGTGTGGGGTGTGTGTGGGGACTGTGGGAACAGCATGGGGACAATTTGGGACAGTGGGCCATAGTATGGGGACAGTGTGGGACATCGAGGGGACAGCAAGGGGGCATTGAGGGGTCAGTGTGGGGATAGTGAGGGGACAATGAGGGGGCAGTGAGGGGGCAGCTAGGGGGTAGTGGGGGCAGCAAGGGGGCAGTGAGGGGTAAGTGAAGGGACAGCGAGGGGACAGTGAGGGGTCAGTGAGTGGTCAGTGTGAGGAGAGTGTTGGGACAGCAAGGGGACAGTGAGGCAGCATTGAGGGGTCAGGAGTGTGGGAGAGTGAGGCGACAGTGAGGGGACAGCAAGGGGACAGAGTGGGCAGCAAGGGGACAGTGAGGAGGCAGCAAGGGGGCAGCAAGGGGATAGCGAGGGGACGGCGAAGGGCAGTGAAGGGACAGCGAGGGGACAATTTTGGGTCAGTGAGGGGGCAGTGGGGACAGTGTGGGGATAGTGAGGGTACAGTGTGGGGACAGCAATGGGAGAGTGTGGGGTGTGTGTGGGGACTGTGGGGACAGCATGGGGACAGAATGGAGACAGTGTGGGGACAGTCTAGGACTGCAATGGGACAGCATGGGGATAGTGGAGGGCCAGTGAATAGACAGTGCAGGGTCTGTGTGGTGACAGAGAGGGGACAGTTTTGGGCCAGTGAGGGGATAATGTGGGGACAGCGTGGGGTTAGTGTGGGAACAGCATGAGGATAGTGTGGGGACAGCGTGGGGATAATTTTGGGTCAGTGGGGTCAGCATGGGGTCAGTGTGGGGACAGCATGGGGACAGAATGGGGAAAGCATGGGGATAGCATGAGGACAGCATGGGGACAGCGTGGGGAAAGCATGAGGACAGCATGAAGACAGCATGTGGACTTTGTGAGCACAGTGTGTAGACAGTGTGTGGACAGCGTGGGAACAGAGTGGGGACAGCATGGGGACATGTTGGGAAAGCGTGGGCAGCATGGGGACATGTTGGGACAGCTTGTGGACCGTGTGTGGACAGCGTGGGGACAGCATGGGGACAGCGTGTAGACAGCGTGGGAACAGCATGGGGACATGTTGGGACAGCATGAGGACAGCACGAGGACAGCGTGTGGATAGCATGGGGACAGCATGGGGACAGCATGGGGACAGTGTGTAGACAGCGTGGGGACAGCAGGGGACATGTTGGGACAGTGTGTGGACAATGTATGGACAGCATGTGGACAGCATGGGGACAGCGTGGGGACAGCATGAGGACACGTTGTGATAGCATGGGGACAGCATGGGGACAGCATGGGGACAACATGAGGACAGCATGGGGACAGTGGGGGACAGCATGGGGACATGTTGGGACAGTGTGGGGAC
>NC_048231.1:41847798-41949101 GCF_002007445.2 Ailuropoda melanoleuca
TTCTTGTTCATATCTGTCCTGATGGTACTAACCATCTTAAGAGAGAGATAAAATGGAAAAGTAAATCCATAAGCAAGTGGCTTTGTGGTAGAGCCCTGCTGAGAGGCGTCAGGACAGAGGGGCAGGGCAGGTATTTCCGGGCCACCTCAGGTGGAGGTGTGTCTGTGGGAGGGCCCTGAGGCCTCAAAACCCCTGCCCTTTCTGTCGTTGGGCTATACCAGGGACTTTGGTGAGCTGAGGTTAGTCAGATGACTTTTGGGCTGGGCAAGATGGGTAAGTTACATTCTTTTACAATTCTCTGTAAATAATTGAGAGCAAGGTTTTCTTTTTCTGTGGCTTTTCTGACATTACTGTGATATTGTTAATACGTATGAAAGCCCTTTGCTCAATTTTGAATTGTAGAGGGAACAAAGTGTATTAGTCACTTGTATTGTATGTGGGTATTAAGAATGCTAATTAATGCCCTTAGAGGCCAGACTCAAGGGGTTATTTTATTTGTAGAAGAATTAATACAGATTAACGGGTATTAACTTAACTGCATCCCTGTCTGTAAAATTTCAGCCTTGGCTCTAGTTTGTAACATTGTAATTTCTCTCTGTCTCACACGCTTTTAGTGACATGTCAATCCACGATGTGTCGGTAAGCGCAGCTGAGACGCAGGCCATTGTAGAGGAGGCCCTGGGGCTGCGGAAGAAGCGACAAGCGCTGACCATGCGGGAGAAGGAGCCAGACCTGAAGCTGGTGCAGCCCATCCCCTTCTTCACGTAGGTCACCCGGCTCTCTGGGGGTGCTGGGTCAGCCTCTGGGGCCTGCGCAGGAGGGAGAGGCCCTGAGGCCTGCTGCTGGGCTGATGTGAGTGGGGGTCGGGTGCACGCCAGACAGACACCTAGAGGCGCGCACGTGCTTTTGGCCACCAAGAGGCAGGCCAGGACTCTCCCAAGTATGCCCAGCTGAAGTCTCTCTTTGCTGTTGCGTTCTTGATGCCAGCCACCTGCCACATCCCTGCAGGCCCCCTCTCAGTCTGCCCTTCCCAGAGGGGAAAAGGAAAGTAACATTTGCCAAGCACTGGACAGGCGGGAACTAGGTTCAGAGCAGTCAGATGGTGAATGGAGAGTCTGGAGTTGATCCCAGATGTGGGCTCCATGGCTCTTGAGCCCCTGCTCTCCCTCCAGGGCCACGCGGGGTGCGCTGGAGAATGGGCCTCCGCATAGCCCTTGTGAGTCCCAACAGTGTGTGAGAGGCCCCCCAGGGAAGGGAAAACTGGTATTGGCAGCTTCCCAGAGCTGGGATCACTCAGCCCCTTAGTGTGATTTGGTGTGTGGTTTTTGTTTTTAAAATTCTGACTTCAAATCTTGACTCTTTAAATTTAGCATGCCTTGACAGCAGTGTTCTCATACTCAGGGGCATTGTCCCATAGTGGTCTGTGGCTCCCACCCTGGATCAGACAGACCTGGGGCCAGTCCTGGCACCCCTAAGTGGGTGACCCTAGGATGCTACATGCCACTTCTTTTTTTTTTTTTTTTAAAGATTTTATTTATTTATTTGACAGAGACAGCCAGCAAGAGAGGGAACACAAGCAGGGGGAGTGGGAGAGGAAGAAGCAGGCTCCTAGTGGAGAAGCCTGATGTGGGGCTCAATCCCAGAATGCCAGGATCACGCCCTGAGCCGAAGGCAGATGCTTAATGAACGACTGCGCCACCCAGGCGCCCTGCTACATGCCACTTCTAAAAGCAGGGAGAACAACCCTCTCTTACAGAGTTGTTGTGATAGTGAAATAAACAGCTGGGGGCCAGCACAGAACCAGCATTTCTGCACACACTCAGGAGGGGCTGCTTTTGATCTGTGGTACAACTGCCTGTGTATGTTGAGTGTCCCAGGAATGTCTTCCCGCCCGGACCCTGACATGGTCAGGAAGTTGGGGCTACTCTCAGACTCTTGTCAGATGCCCTTCCCATTATTTTGTCAGCTGGGTCAGGAGCCTCATCCTGTCTGAGTGTGGACTCCCTAGCTGAGACATTTGGGAGTTTGGGAAGAGCCCTGAGTGCCTCCCCGTTACAGAGCAGGAGGGGAAGGCCTGAGAACGCTGGAGAGGGCTGGAGAGGGTCCTGGTGATAGGACTAGAGAAGCTGTGAACTGGTGTGGTGGCCACCCTCATGCGCAGGGAAGGCCAAAGGGAAGCATGAGGGAGATGGGCTAGGCTGGAGGAAGCCTTGCTTGGCAGTGAATTCTGGGATTGGGTTACTAGAGGAATGGTGTACAGTCCCTCTCTGGGAGGAAAAGGGTTTGGGCTTTTAAAATAACCACAGTCTGTCGTAGGGCTGGGCACACTTCTCCCGCAAATGACCAGGTGGTAAATGCTTTAGGCTTTGTGGGCCAGGTACCGTCTCTGTTGTATATTCTTCTTGGGGTGTGTGTGTATGTGTGTGCATGTATGTGTGTTGTATGTAACAACCCTTTAGCTGGCTCTTAGCTTGTGGGCTATATAAAACAGGCTGTGGGCCACAGTTTGCCACCGTTTGGTCTATTCAGTGCCCACTAGACAAGGCATGAGTAAATGAAATTGTGTACTTAAGGCATTAGATGTAAGATTCTTCCCCGGGTGCATGTAGTGTTTACTGAAGACAGGGAAAGAAATGGTAGGAGACCCCTTCCATTCCTAGGAGCCTCTGTTTGGTTAGATTCTGGATTTTAGATCTTCCATTTTCATTCTATCCTCAGCATTTACTGGATGCCAGCTTCATGCCAGGCACCATGCCCTGTGCTGGGGACTCAGCATGGTGGGCGTGGTCCCTCTTTGGGGGCTATCTGAGGGGTAGTCAGTCATCCAGAAGAAAAGGCACATGCCCCAAGCTGATGAACCCTTTGAGGAGAGGAGCACAGCACCTTGGGGGGAGCTCATAATGGGGTCTGCACTGCTTTGGGGGTCAGGGAAGGCTTAGGTACTGGAGTTAGAGTCTGACAGAGGAGTGGCATTGACCAGGCAGAGAGGCTGGGATTGGGGTGAGGGCCTAGTTTTGGGGCCGAGAGAAGCCTGTGCAAAGGTCCTGTGGTATCCAGGGGTCTGATTTTGTTTGCAGAACTGAAAGAATGCTATCATGGTGGGAGGGTCGGGGTGAGGGTGGGGTGTGAGATGAGGCCAGGTGTGTTGGCTAGGTCAGGCCATGCAGCACCATGAGGCTGAGGGTGTGGTGTTCAGCCTGAGAGCATGGGAAGCCATTCAGAGATGGGTGGATGGATATATCATACCACATCATATCATACCACAGTGCAACAAATAACACAATGTTAAACATGAGACAAGAGACGCTCTACAACATAACACACCACACCACAATAAAACACACACGTGAAGCAACACGTATCACACAGCATACAACATGGCACATAATAAAACACACAATGGTCTTGGTGTGTGGGGACTCACAGATGATTTAAAAATTCGGCTTTGTAGGGAAGTAGCTTTTGAAGTGAGTCAGTGGTTTTCATGCCTGTCTGGTGGCGTCTGAAGGTGCCTGGGGCTGAGGTGCTTCAGGGCTTGGGCCAGGGCGAGGGGAGGAGGCTGCTGGGCCCTGCTCCCGCTTGGTCTGTCCCATCTCAGTGGTTTTAGACTCAGGATTTTGTCTGTAACCACATGACAAAACCATGAGCGCTCCTGCTTGCCCTCATGGAGATGGCAGCCTTGGGGCCATCTCTGCTGCCTCTCTGTAGGCCAGCTGGCCCTGTGCTTGGAACACCCAATGCTGGGTGCTGACCAGGTGCGGTGACCCTCTCCTTGCAGCTGGAAGTGCCTGGGAGAGAGTTTGCTGGCCATGTACAACCACCTCACCACCTGTGAGCCTTTGCGGCCCAGCCTTGGCAAGAGGATTGACCTGTCCGACTACCAGGACCCCAGCCAGCCTCTGGTGTCTTCTGTGGTGGTGGCACCTGTCAGCGTGATCCAGCCCAGCCCCGTCACCGCCAGCCCGGCTGTGGCTGTGGCAGAACCTGTGCTCTCCTATGCCCCCGTGGCCGCGGCCAGCTTCCCGCTGCACAGTCCCAGCCTATTGGAGACCGGCGTGCCTGTGGGTAAGGAGACCTCCTGGGGTCAGCTTTTGGAGAGGCCCCATTTGTGGGGCAGGAGTAGGTGTTGGGGTGCCCTGGCCTCCCCAGAGGGATGGGTCTTGCTGATGCTTCTGGCCCAAGGTTTATTAAGTGGGAGCCCCCCGGCTCTGCAGGGGAGGCCCAGCCTGCTCATAGGGCTGTGGCTGCTTAGGAGCCACTTCAGCAATGAGGCCGCTGAGGGGAGGGGGTCAGAGCTCAGAAATGCAGCTTCTTGGGACTGCTCAACTCCTGGCTGCCAAGTCCTGGCGGAGGGGGCGCTCCTCTCGCTTGTAACATGTGAGCCGGCGGGGCCCTCTGCTGGTCCTGCTCTGCTACTGGCCATGCATTGCTTGTAGGACACTGAGTTTTTGGACCTTAAGAAAGTCAGCAAAGTTACCACTATATGTGGTAGTATATTTTTTAATGGTTTTATTGATTTTTATTATCAATGAAGTGGTAACAAAATTTCAGACAAAAGTTCCCAAGCCTTTTCTTGATTTCTATGTCCCTGAAAAAAAAAAAACCACTATCTGGCCATTGAACAAGTTTCTGAATGAATGTGTGTATGGTGGTTCTAACTTTTTTTTGCTTAATCATACATGACACCCCTCTGCTCTCTGTATAATTCTCATGATTCTCTTGTTCACGTCTGTCATGGGGTGCTCGGAAGGTCCTGGGGGGTGGGCAGAGTTAGTGTTGCTGCCACTTGCTCTGTCATGTCCCAAGTACACGCACTGATGCACCAGAGGCTGTCACAGCCAGCCGGCAGGGGTTTAGGGGAGGGACTGCGGGAGACCCTGGTGTTCTGTAGCCCTGGAGAGTAATCTTCACATCTGGCTTGTGGGTTCAGGGAATTTGAACAAAGTGTGAGTCAAGTGTTTTGAATTTGAAATTAAGTCTACTCAGGACTCTTGTTAAAGAAAAGATGGGAGGTTTTTTGAACTTTGGAGATGAAGATGAAACACACTGGTAGAGTTAGAAAATTAGGGGCACTGATGTGCCTGTGGTGTGTTGTCTTACCCCTGCCCCTTGTAAGATTTCAGTTTGCACTCTTTGTGAAGGTGATATTTCTGGGGGAGATAAATCCAAGAAAGGAGTAAAACGGAAGAAGATTGCAGAAGAGAGTGGAGAGACAGCGAAGCGGCGGTCTGCCCGTGTCCGAAACACCAAGTGCAAGAAAGAAGAGAAGGTAGACTTCCAGGAGCTTCTGATGAAGTTTTTGCCGTCCAGGTACCATGCACGCTTTTTCTCATTTGTGAAAACAAGCAAACCTACAAACCTCCAGCCTACACCATGGATAAAGTTTCTCTTTTCATTGCCTCCCCCTCCTCTGGGCACCTCCTTTGTTTTCCCATAACATCTGTGCCAATGGCCAAAGCACAGATCTCACTGGATTGGGATATGGGCTTTTCTCACTTCTCCTCCCTCTGAACTTCCTGAAGGTAGGAATCATGACTTACAGATCTTTCAGAGAACCAGATACTCCCTGGGCCCTCAGGAGATGGATGGATCACCGAGCTGGATGCCACTCACTCATGTCCTCATGCACACACAGACACCGACTTGCTGGGAGGCCTAGGGCTGCTGCTTCTTGGGTGCAGACTCTGGGAAACCCCACAGAAGGGAGCACCCGTTCCACTTCAGGAAGTGTGCATGTGCTTGGTTTCTCCAGGCTCAGTAGGGTTCCCTCGAATTCTGAGGAGGAGGAGGACAGGCTTATAAATCCTTCCTTGCTTTCACCGGTTAGTGTTCTCAGAGAAGCCCTGCGGGAGGAGAAGGGTCCAGGCTGCCCCTAGCTGGGAGGTGCCTGGGCGCCTGTGCTCCTTAAGTCAGTTTTCACCAGTGCTCCTGCTTTTTGTCCTTGTCTCCCAGCTCCTCCAGAGGCTCCAGAACCCTCGATTACTCAACCATCCCAGCCACCATTGTTTATGGTACCAGTGCATGGGCCTAATGCCTCCTCCCCTGCCCTTAGCTGAGTGGAGAGAGCAGTTCTGTTTCTGCTGCTCCATCATCTTGCTGCTGTCTGACATTTGGTGGATGTTTCTTGTCTGCTGGGGCTTCCTCTCCTATCCCCTGTACCTTTTTATGCCTTCACAGTTTCGGGAGTGGAGTTTGGGAGCTAACCATGTGTGTTCAGTATGCATCCTTTTTTTTTTTTGAAGATTTTATTTATGTATTTGACAGAGAGAGAGGGAGGGAGAACAAACCAAGGGAATAGCAGAGGGAGAGGGAGAAGCAGGCTCCCCACTGAGCAGGGAGCCTGATGTAGGGCTTGATCCCAGGCCCCTGGGATCATGACCTGAGCCAAAAGCAGACATTTAAGCGACTGAGCCACCCAGACGTCCCCTTCAATATGCATCTTTTTTTTTTTTTTTAAAGATTTTATTTATTTATTTGACAGAGACAGACAGCGAGAGAGGGAACACAAGCAGGGGGAGTGGGACAGGAAGAAGCAGGCTCCCAGCAGAGGAGCCCGACGCGGGGCTCGATCCCGCAACGCTGGGATCACGCCCTGAGCCGAAGGCAGACGCCCAACCGCTGTGCCACCCAGGCGCCCCTCAATATGCATCTTTAACCAGGAGTCCTTAGCTGGTGGTTTGGCATGTGACAGTTTATTTTCAGGGGTGACAACATCCACGAGCAAGAGGAGGAGCTAGAAGCTTTAGGTGGATTGTGAATCCATTTTACGACAACATTCCCAGTTTTCTCATTTGTTGCCTTTCTTTCTGGGGTGAAAGTGAAGTGCTTGGAAATCAAGGTGGTTCTCTGTAAGTGGAGGATACGGTTGGTGCTCTGATAAATTCCTCCTCGGGGTTAGTGCCGGGAGCAGATCTCCCTTCAGGAGAGCTGCAGGATGGGGCTGTGGTTGCTGATGCCAAGGGATCTGAGTGACCCATCATTTCTCCATCTTCCCCTCAGCCCTGCTGAAAGGGTCTTACTCTTTTTTTTTTTTTTTTTTAAGATTTTATTTATTAGAGAGAGAGCAAGAGACCACAAGCAGGGGGAGCGGCAGAGGGAGAGGGAGAAGCAGGCTATCCCTGATGAGCAGGGAGCCTGACTCGGGGCTTGATCCCAGGACCCTAGGATCATGACCCAAGCTGAAGGCAGACACTTAACTGACTGAGCCACCCAGGCACTCTAAAAGTTTTTTAAAAGTAATCTCTACATCCAACATGGGGCTTGAATTTATAACCCGAGATCAAGAGTTACATGCTCTACTCACTGAGCCAGCCAGGCGCCCCTCTTGCCCTCTTTATGTGGAATGCCTCCTTTATCTTTATTTTAATTGTTGGTTTCCATCTGCTTCTTCAAATGGCCAGGCAGGGGCAATGTGAGAGCTTGCCCAGAGTAGTCACCCCTGGGGGGGTTGTGTGCCTAAATAAATGAAGCCCTTGAAGAGTGCCCTGTTTTATGTGTTTATGCCCCAGGGCTGCTTGGTTGAGGGGAAGCTACAGGTTGGCCAAAACGTGGTCCTTGGGAAGTACTGAAAGAATGGTCCTCCCCAGGCCCAGGGCTTTGTGGGGAGCCATGGAGGGCCTAAGCTCGGAAGGGCCTTCTGTGCCCCCATACTCCACTCACCCCACTTTCTCCTTGCTTGCTGGGCTCCCCTTAGGTCTTAGAACCTACCTGGTGCTCTTCTGGCCTGTGCCTCTCCACCTGTCCCTGTCCTGCTTCTTTGCACAGCCAGCACCTTTTCCCCCTCCACTGTCCATGGACATTATCCCCTCTGAGAAGCCTTCCTGATTCAGCTCTCCAAAGGATGTTCCCTTTGACCCTCTGTCTTAAGCACTCTGTGGTGGTTGGTCCTTATTTGGGCTCTTTGTTTCTGTGTTTCTGTTAATTGTCTGTCTCTCCCATTTAGAAGGCCAGCTTACTGTGGGCAGGCTTTGCCATACTCATAGCTGAAGTCCAGGGCCTGACACATGCTCAGTAATCAACAGTCCTCTTGGTGGAATGACTGAACGGGTGAGGGTATAGATTAGATGCCAGCTCACAAAGGCATGGAAAGAGGCAGAGCCTCCCAGAGGCCTGGATTTTGGACCCCTCTGTCCGCTTGCTGATTGGCATCTTCTTCTGTCTTCCTCTTTCATTTTTCTAATTGGAAGAATTCAAGTGCTTGTGTCAGAATGTGTTGGTATGGCTTTTGTGATTTTGGTGTGTTCCATGCAGGCTGAGAAAGCTGGACCCCGAGGAGGAAGATGACCCATTTAATACTTACGAAGTCCAGTCAGAAGCCAAACTGCAGAGCTTCCCGAACATCGGCCCTCACCGACTGTCATACGATTCGGCTACGTTCATGGAGTCTGGTAGGAATTGAGCAACTTGATCATTCACTGTTGGGAAGTCTTCCTCCCATTATCCTATAGCCTGCTTAGGTTTTGTTCTGGGAGAATGGTTCTGGGGTGATATTTAAAGCATGGTCAGGGGTTTGCGTTTATTTGTCTTGGGCCTGAGCTCCGTGGTCCGCTGGGAGGTCTGCTGAAGTGTTAGGCTCATACTTGACCATGCTCCCTGAAGGATGTGTGCTTCCCGCCGAAGCCAGGGGCGTGGCTTTGCATGGTGGAGGCCCGTGACACAGCTGTTGAGTGCGCATCCTGAGGCAGACGTGCAGGTTGACCCTCTAGTACCCACCGCAGACCCGGGGCGGGGGGGCAGAGAGGCTTGCTCCCAGCCGGTGAGGGCTGGAGGCAGGGTTGGGGCCCAGCAGCCTGGCCTCAGCACCACCGTGTGGGAGGACACAGGAGCTCTTCTGCCTCTGCGCCTGCCCTGCCCCGCCCCACCCCTGCCTCTCTCTTCTCCCAAAGAAAACGGGAGACCCTGGCATGAAAGGTGCTTCATTCAAGTCAGTTGTTTCTCCCTCCCCGGGCAGAGAAGCAGGATGTACATGCGTTCCTGTTGGAGAACCTGACCAACGGGGGCATCCTGGAGCTGATGATGCGCTACCTGAAGAGCATGGGCCAGAAGTTCCTGCTGAGGTGGCCACCGGGCCTCACGGAGGTTGTGCTCGGCGTCTATCACAGCTGGAGGAGGCACAGCACCAGCCTGCCCAACCCGCTGCTGAGGGACTGCAGCAACAAGCATATCAAGGTCTGGCCGGGGGCCTCTGGAGGGCTGGGGCCGGGGGGTGGGCACGCGGACCCTCTCTGGGTCTGGGGTTGCTGTCCCGTTGAGCCTGCTTGGCTGCATCCGTTTGTGGGCCAGAACCTGGGCCTCTGGGGAGTCATGGGACCTGGTTTGTGTCTAGAGAGATCCCTGGTGGCTGAGTGGAGGCTGCACTCGGAGGTGAGGGTGGGCACGGGGCCATTAGAAGGCTGTTGCCGGGCGAGTGACAGTGATGGCAGTGGGGTGGAAGGTTCTGGAGGTAGAGCTGACAGGATGAGCTGTAAGTGGAGGTGAGGGAATGAGATGGTGGACAGGGCTTCTAGGGCTGGCCCAGGCACCAGGGCTGGTGGTGGGATGGCTTACCGAGGTGGAGGAGAGCCAGTGGAGAGAGTGGGCAAAAGTGAAACATTCAGCTGTGTTCCAGGTGCCAGGGACTGTTACCAATTTTTTTAGCGGGTGAGAAGATAGAAGTGCAGAGACTAAATAGGTTGCTTAGGGAAGTGGTGGGGCCTGCTGTCAGTAGGGGGCTGACCCAGGCTCAGCCTACCCGCTGACTGCACTCCGTACCACAGGCTCCTCCATTCGGAGCTTCCTGAGGCTCAAGGGAACACTGGATGCTCTGGTCCCCTTCTCCTGTTACAGGAGGAAGGCTGGATGCCCGGGAGGGTGCACTGGGAGCCTTTAGAGCCCATCTGGTGGTCTTTCTGGCTGGGGGCACAGAAGGTAGAAGAGCTCAGGGGGTTTGGCAGGTCCTGAGGGCCATGTGAGTCTATACTCCCTCCACAGGGACAGCTCAGGGACTGCATCCTGCCAGCTGCTGCCCATTAGGCCTGCTCCCTGAGGAGCAGTGTGAAGTGGCTGGAGGAGGTGAGGCTTTGGTCTCCAGACCAACCAGGTTGGTTATTTCTCAGCTTTGCCCACTTGGCAGGTGCCTCCTTATTGCTGAACCTCAGCTTCCTTGTGACTGTGGAGGTGATGTCTTACCCAGCCACTTTTAAGGCTTGAGTCCTATAGTATGGACGCAGCATCAGGCCTGACATTTGGCAGGTGACAGAGCTGCTTCTTCCATAGGCCTGTCCCTTAGGACTGAAGACAGGTCTCCAGCTCCTCCCAAGTCTTGTCCCAGTATAGATCCATGTGCCTCTTTTTATGTCCTGGCAAGTAGCCACTGATTATAAAATGGAAAGGAGATTGAAGAAAGAATTATATTTTTATCAAAGTAAATTTTAGTTTCATTTCATCCCATGCCTCACCCTTTGATGCTTCTTTGTGACTCCATTCCTGACCTCCTGGTGCCTGTCCTGCAGGATATGATGTTGATGTCTCTCTCCTGCATGGAGCTCCAGCTGGACCAGTGGCTGCTGACCAAGGGCAGAAGTTCTGCAGGTAGGAGGCATTCTGTATTCTGTTGTAGGAATAATTTTCTCAACCCTCAGCAGCCAGGAGGAAATGGGAGTGGGGAGCCTGACCTATGGAATTCAGACTTATATCTGCAGTAGCCACATTTCCTGGGTTGGCTTGTTGGATTAGGGAAAATCCAGGGTCTCAGAGAAATCCTTCGGACACTCAAGAAGTAGTTAGTTATAGCTGAGCCCCCAGAGGGAGCCACCTGCCTGCTTTTTCTGTTATTCAGGATTGAAGGAAGTAGGATCTCAGATTTCTCAAGTTATCACCTGACGCTTTATGTGTCCCAATAATTTTCCTAGATGATGTGACTCATTCTGACTTTTAAACCACTACCTGGTGAACAAAGTTCAGTATGTAAAATGTGGGCCCTCGGGGTCTCTGCATCTCTGTCTGATTTGTCTGACTTCTCTGATGCTTGCCACTTGAAGAGCTGTAAGGCTCCAGGGGGCTCAGGGTACTCCTGACACTAAAGCAGGGTGGTGAGGGCTGAGGGCAACCTCCAGGGAGCAGAAGGGTGGCTGGAGTGTACACATGAAGTTGACTTGTTCTGGCCTGAATGGTTTTCAGTGTCTCCTCGGAACTGCCCTGCTGGTGTGGTGAATGGCAGGTTTGGGCCTGATTTCCCAGGAACCCACTTCCTGGGGGACCTCCTACAGCTGTCGTTTGCCTCATCCCAGCGGGACCTGTTTGAGGATGGCTGGCTGGAGTTTGTGGTCCGCGTTTATTGGTTGAAGGCTCGGTTCCTGGCACTGCAGGTTGGTTCTGTGGTCAGCATTCCCTGATACCCAAAGGGAGGGGAGAGAGCTGGATGTATTGTTGAGGATATGCGTGCATGCGCACGTGACAACTGCCCAGCGCTGGGCTCAGCGTGACGAAGTGGGATGTGGTGGGGAATCTTGAGACCTCAGATATCCCAGCATGCCCCCCAGTCTGTACAGCATATCAGCACGACCACAGAGCTCTGGAAGGGATCTCCTGTGCACCCTGTAGACCTCCTCACTCAGGATTGCCTTGGGGTCTTGAACCCTTTGCCTTTGTTTTCCTGAGAGCGCCTGAATGAGTGCACAAATGGATCCAGAGCTTTCTAGAAGGGAAAACCACCTATCTTGTATGAATTCTCAGAAGGCTTCTCAGAGCCTGGTCTGGATGGCCAGGGTGCACTGGCTATTACCCAGCACCTCACATGGAGGTACCTGGCGTACTGTGGTAGAATGAGTAAGATGGTCATAGTTGGTTCTGGAATTAGGACAGGCCTAGGTTCTAATCCTGGCTCTGCTATTTATTTGCTTATGATCTTGAACAAGACACTCAGCCATCCTCAAGTGTCCTCAGTGACTTCATCTGCAACATAGGGTTAAAGATACCTTTCCTTAGAATTGTGGTGTGAAGTGATCATTCGTTTGTTCATTCATTCAACAAATACTTGTTGAGCCCCAGGTGTGTGCCAGGCCCCCTATTAGAATGTATAGCAGTCACTGGACAAAACCACCCTCTTGGTGCCTACAGTCTAGTGGGATCAGGCAGGTAAGGCACATGGCACAGCACGGGCAGTTTCCTTCCTTCTGCCCCTATCCCTTGACTGCTTTTCCTCTGACCAGGGAGACATGGAGCAGGCCCTGGAGAACTATGACATCTGCACAGAACTGCTCCAGAGCTCCACTGCCATCCAGGCTGAGGCAGGGACTGAGCAGAGAGACATCATCATCCGCCTGCCCAACCTCTACAATGATTCGGTCGTTTCCTTGGAGGAGGTGAGTGGGAGTTACTTAATGAGGTTTTCTTGGTCAAAGATTTATTCTGGATTGGCCCAGTTAGACCAGGCCTGCCATGTCCGTGTGGAGCAGGAGAGTGGCCCATGTGCTGATCGGGGCTCCTTCCTTCCAGGGTAGGGTGAAGGGGGGGCCTGGGTGAGGCAGCCCTGGTGCATGAAGGCACCTTGGACTCGCGGGCACACCCCCCTGAGGGACAGCTCGTCTGGCTGGCAGAGGGCAGGAATGGAGGGAGCCCTTCCCTGGTAAGATCTAGAGTGATCATTGCTCAGCTCTCTGGGCTGCATGCTGCAACAGCTCCAGCAGGATTAGAGGGAAACTGCTGCAGAAGCCTGCAGTGCTGGTCTGGCAGTGGGTTGGGTCAGTAGTACGGGGCACATATGTCAGGCTCTGTCCGGTTCTGATCCTGTTCTTACTGCGCAGCCTCAGACCCTGCCACAGTTCCACAGCTATGACACATCCACAACAGCTGAGTGGCCTTCAGACTCTGACAGAATTTTAATTTTCTGGGCAAGGCCAAGTGCAGTGCCCCTGCTGCCTTCGTTCTGGGGGTCACAGCAGAATTCCTGCGAGGAGAGGTTTCTGTGGGACAAGGCTGTGTGTCAGCCTCTGGACCAGGGCTCTCCCAAGTCTCCAGTGGCCTCTGGTTCCTTGGTTCCAGGAGTCTGGTTCGCTGTCCAAGTATTTTGGGAGAGAATTTTCTGAAACCTCTCTGTTTTTGGGGTAGTTTTTGTTTTTTGCTATTTTTTTAAGGTACTTAAGTAATCTCTATACCCAAGGTGGGGCTCGAATTCACGACCCTGAGATTAAGAGTCACGTACTCCTCTGACTGTGCCAGCTAGGCGCCCCATTTTTTGCTTTGTTTGTATTTAAAAGAATTAAGTGCCTTGACCTTAATAGAAGTACTTTTTTTTTTTTAAGATTTCATTTTTTATTTATTCGATAGAGAGCATGCACAAGCAGGGGCAGTGGCAGGTAGAGGGAGACGGAGAAGCACCCTAACAACTGAGCCATCCAGGCGCTACCTAATAGAAGGACTTTTTATAAAGCGTTTGTTTAATGTAAGTGCTGGTGTACTAATACGGCGTCTACTTCCGTACTCCTCAGCTGGGTCCAGTAGATGCAGACACTGGCCGGATTCAGAGAGGATGTGAGGGGTTTGTCATTGGGCAGCATGTCTGGGCCTTTTCCAGATTGATAAGAACCTGAAGTCGCTGGAGCGGTGCCAGTCCCTGGAGGAGATTCAGCGGCTCTACGAGGCTGGGGACTACAAGGCCGTCGTGCATCTGCTTCGCCCCACCTTGTGTACCAGTGGATTTGACCGGGCTAAACACCTGGAGTTCATGACTTCTATTCCGGAGAGGCCGGCCCAGCTGCTGCTGCTGCAGGTGTGTGCTGCCACGGTCCCCCTTGCCCTGACCTCGTCCCTTCTTTGCTTGGTTGTGAGTTTCTTCTCTGGAGGCTTTGATGTGGCCCTCAAGAACACGCACCTAGAAGAGAAAAATGGGAGTAAAAACTGCTGACTGGCACCCAGGAAGATGCTGGTTAGAAGACATGGCCAAGACTGGGGGAGAGCTGGAACCTAGGAGTGCAGGTTCCAGGGTTCTATGTGGCTCAAGGTGAGCCAATACTTGAATCGGATTGTCTGCCTAGCCCACGGGGAAGGACGAGTGGTCAGGATGGCACCCATCGATCCACCTGTTTGTTCATCTGCCCGTCCTTTTATATTACCTTTGAAATTAAGTCTTGAGTAGATGTTAAAAAAGACAAACTATACAGTATAATCAAGATCAAATAAATACCCATGTACAATCACGTGGTTGAGGAAAAAAGAACACCACTGTGGTGTTTGAAGCTGTGTGCCCCCTCGGCTGCCTCCGTGCCTGCCTTCTTCAGGAGGCGAACACTTACTGAGCACTGGGCATCAGGATCTGCTGGGTGCCAGGCAGTTTCTCAATCTCTCTGTGCCTTGCTTCCTCATCTCTAGAATGGAGACAATCGTTGTCCATCCCTCAGACGCCCACTGCAGGGGTTCTACAAGTTATTGTGTGTTGGCACCATGCCTGGCATGTAGCAAGTGCCGTATGGGTGGGTGCTGGCTCTCACCCGTGCTGTCATCCTTGGGAAGCGTGGGGTTGGATGATAAACACGGATGGTGATAAACATGATGTGCTTAGGGGCGTTGGGTGGTCTGGTGTCCTGTCTCTTATGGTCCACACACTAATCACGTTTTATTTATTATCTTACTGGGTCCTTCCCCTTCAATTTGGAAAGAGAGCCCAATCTTCTCCCGGGCTTTTTGCTCCCATTATGTGAGACATTTCAATTAACTTTCTTTTTTTTTTTTTTTCTTATATCTAGCTTTTTTTTTTTTTTTAAGATTTTATTTATTTGACAGAGAGAGAGAGACAGCCAGTGAGAGAGGGAACACAGGCAGGGGGAGTGGGAGGGGGAGAAGCAGGCAGCAGGCTCCCAGTGGAGGAGCCTGATGTGGGGCTCGATCCCAGGACTCTGGGATCACGCCCTGAGCCGAAGGCAGACGCTTAACGACTGAGCCACCCAGGTGCCCCTCAATTAACTTTCTCGAACTGGGAAACAGTTAAGAGGTGCAACTGTAGAAGCAGATGAAGGCATCTCCATCCTGGTGAAAGGGGAGGATAGAGTTGGTTCCGGGAAGGAAAGGGAGGGTGGGAGGGAGGAAGGGAGGTTCCAGTTCCTGACAGAGGAGGGTCAGGCTGGCCCATGCCAAGATCAAGGGATGAAATGTTCTGACCTCAGTTACCATGGCAGTTACCATGGGGGTGGGTTGGGGGGGGATGGAGGAGTGTCCAGCGTGGCTGCCTATGGGAGGGATGGCTGGGTGTACCAGGGAGGCCATTAGCTGGGGAGAAGGAGGGAGAGGCTAGACCCCACTGCGCATGTTAAGATGGCCCCAGCGTTGAGATGTCAGTCTGCTCCTGTCGTCCAGGGCCCCTGGGTGTGGCAGGGCACTCCACTGATGGGTTGGGTGGGCATTAATACCTGAGAGGGCTGTGGTGAGGCCTGGGCCAAGTGCTGTGGAAGCAGCTGGTTTTTATTTTGAGTGACTTTTGGTTTTTCCTCAATTTCCCATTGAGGGGGTGTGTTTTCTTATTGATTTGGAGTATGTTTTACATTTTAAAGATATTCTTTCTTTCATCAAATGTTGCAAATATTTTTTCTCAGGTTGCTTTTAAATTGTGGCGCTTTTTTTTTTGACGTTTAAGAGTTTTGAGTTTTATGTTGTTAAATCTTATATTTTTAAAAGTTTGCGATTTTGTTCATTATGCTTAGATAGTCTTTCCAAGACCGGAAGAATATTCGTCCACTCATTCCACATACATGGATTGAATTCCTGTAGTGTGGTTGCGACTGGACAGGGGAGAGAGGCCCCCTTTGGCCAAACCTCTGTTTTAGAAGGGAGGCAGACAAGAAGCATGTCAACGAATAGATAAAAAGTATATTTGCCTTTGCTTTCTTCTAGTGACGTGAGTTTTGCATTTATTGTGCTTCATCTAGCTTTCATGGAATGTGTCTGCGGAGGGGTCTGATTTGGAATCTTCCCTTCTAGCAGTATATGGCTCTCTTTCCTTGTTTAGGCAAGCTGCCCTTAATGTTCTTCGATATAATTGTGTAGTTTTTTCCTGGTTCAATTGATTCTAAGTTCTTGGTATTTTTGGTTGCGACTTTGAGCAGGATCTTTTTGTTGGTCGTTATATTTTCTAACTGTACATTTCTGGTTTATAGGAACCCTGTTGATTTTTGCATGTTTATTTTAAATCTAGCCACTTTGCTGCATTCCCATTATTTCTGATAGTTTCTGCTTGTTTGGGGTAGACGATCATGTTGCCCCAGTCGGCGGTGATTTGGTCTCCTCATTTGTTGGCAGTTATTCTTGTGCTTTTGAGCTCTTTCTAGCCCTGAGCCCTGGGGATTATGTCACATTAGAGCACTGCTGGTGGGTCCTTGTCTTGTCCCTGACTTTCATGGCAGCGCTGGCTGCACTTTCATGTCTATAATCTTTATCCTGCTACAGAATAAGCCCCTGCCCCTTGCATGATTGGTGTTTGATCCGGAGGGGTCAGCTGGGGCCTTTGGGTTCCATGTCTGTGCCCCATAGGCTGCTTCATGCCTCTGGCCTCCTGCTAAAGAGTGTTGGCTTTCTCTAAAGAAGCACAGGCCCCGTTTTCCTGGCAATTAGGGCTTTTAAATTAGAGGTGGTTTTGATCTGTGTTCAGACATGGCAGCACATCCCAAAGGCAGCTTGGGGCACCCCTGTCTGTCACTTCGGAGAGTGGCAGTGGCGTCCATCGTGTGAGGCTGCGGCCCGGCCTCAGCTGCAGCAGGGGCAGAGCCTGACAGGGCAGCGGGCAGCAGGTGCTTCCTGCTGCTCTAACAGGCCGCCTGTCTCGTCTGCACATTCACAGCCAGCCTGAGTTTCCCCACACAGCAGCATGGGGATGAAAGCAGCTGAGACTGAGATGCTTAAGTGGGTTACGTTCTGGAGCAAAAGGAGAGGGAGCTGCACAAAAAGCAATGGCTCCCAAAGGGGAGGTTTTAAAATCGCATGGTGTGCTGAGAGCTCCCGCACGTGCCGAGCGGGCTAGTACAGCAGCCCGGTTCCTGCTCCCAGTCCCTTGCTTCACCTGCACACCTGGGGACGGCGGGCACTCTTCGAACTGTGACCTCAGCGCCGTCTGGCTGGTTGCCCTCCTTCACAGAGAGAGTCCCTCCCTGGCAGCCTGCCCTCCCTGCCGAGACCCCTCCAGAGCCACGGTGCCAGATGAGTGCATGACTGGGTGGCCTGGGGCCCGGTGGCTTGGGGTGAGAGCTGACAGAGGTGCTGGGGTCACTCAGTCTCACCTTGGCTGCTCGCCGGCTCTGTGGCCTCATCCGTGTCCCAGCTTTGTAAATGAGGAAACTGGGGTACAGAGGTCAAGCCCCTTTCTGAAAGCCCTCTGGCTAGCACACGCCATGCTGTGCTTCCCCTCACAGATGCCTCAAGGCCTGTGGAACGCCTCCGCTTCCCCTTTTTGGACTGCCCCTCAGTCCTGAGGACCAGGCATGGAGAGTGCCATCACGGTCCTCTCGTGGTATGCCCTCCTCCACCTCCTCGCCCCTCCCTGTGCTCAGGACTCCTTGCTCCGGCTAAAGGACCACCGACAGTGTTTCGAGTGCTCTGACGTGGCTTTGCACGAGGCCGTCCAGCAGATGGTGAATGTGAGTGAGTCTGCAGCCAAGGAGGAGTGGGTGGCCACGGTGACCCAGCTGCTGCTGGGCATTGAGCAGGCGCTCTCGGCTGACAACAGTGGCAGCATCCTGAAGGAATCGTCTTCCTCCACTGGCCTCACCCGGCTCACCAACAATCTCATCCAGGTAACCCGCCTCTCCTTCTTGCGGACATCCCCTTGCTTCATAGCTCACCGGCTTACTACAACCTCGGCATCCCAAGGGGATGTGTTGGCTGCTCTGGCTGCAGGGAGTGGGCACCTCGGGTGGCAGGTGGCGGGTGGCTGTGCACTGGCTGCACACCTCCCTGGGGCCGGTCGGGTCTGGGGGGTGGAGAGTGCTGAGCACTTGGCACCACAGGGTTCTTGCAGACCACCCCTCCCCAAGGGGTGGAATCAGGCTCAGAGCAGGAGGCCCTGATATGTGTGCAGTGAGCAGGAGGTGGGGCTGGGACCCCAGGCCCTCTGTGTCCCCACTGGGGCTCTCCACCACACCACATCAGCCTGGCTCTCAGAGCCAAGGGTGGTCACAGCACTCCATGTTGTCCAGGTGAGCTTCATACCAGGGAACCTTCCTTAAGCTCTTTCTCCTGACAACAACTACTCAGGCCGTCAACAGGTCCTGCCAAATCCATGTCCTTAACGTCCACATTCTTTGTTCCTCCTCTCCGTCTGCAGTGCTCTGCCTTAGCCCAGGCCACCGCTGTCTCCTCTTTGAACTGTGCAGTTTGCTCCCCGCAGTCCTTGCCCCCTCTGCCCTCCCAGTGCAGCCAGCACCCCGACACGGAAATACCAGTGTACTCCTTTCTCTCCTCAGCCCTTCATAGTCCTCCGGGTTGCGCATTACCCAAGGTGCATGATTTCACCCAGCCTCCTTTACTCCTCTTTCCCTTCCTTGGCTGCCTCTGGGCCTCTGCCTGCATGCCTGTCCTCTGCCACAACTCCTGCCCTCTTCAGTATTGGTTCCACCACAGCCACTCACCTGGAGTGTCACCCCCACTCCAGGAAACCTCAGAGTTCTCCTCTGTCCCCACCCTCTCCTCTGCGACCCCACTGTGGCCCTCATTTGCTTTAATTGCAGCGACCATACTGATTTTAATTCTTAATTTTTTTTTAAGATTTTGTTCGTTTGTTTGTTTATTTGAGAGAGTGAGAGCGAGCAAGCGTGCACAGCAAGCAGAGGGAGGAGCAGAGAGAGAGGGACAGACAAGCAGACTCCATGCTGAGCGTGGAGCCCAATGCAGGGCTCAGTCTCACGACCCTGAGACCATGACCTGAGCGAAAATCAAGAGTTGGCTGCCTAACCAGCTGAGCCACCCAGGCGCCCCTGATTCTTAACTCTTGAGTGGCTTGTCTGTGGCTCTCTTCCCCCTGCGCTATCAACTCTCGCCTGCCCCACTTACCTCTGTAACCCTCACATCTGGCATGGGCCCAGCGCACAGTAGGTGCTGAGGGTGTCAGGAGCTGTACGTGACATGAGGGGGACTGTCAGAGCTGGCTCCTCTGATGCCTGGGCTTACCTCTGTTGTTGGGCACCCTGGGACTCTGATGATGTGCTGGAATGCTTCTGGGTCAGTGTCCACACCTCTGCCCTGAGGAGTCATCCCACAGGGTGGGAGGGACAGCTGGCCCGCCTGTGACACCCCCGGTTCTTCTCCATCTCCCAGGTCATCGACTGCAGCATGGCCGTGCAGGAGGAGCCCAAGGAGCCCCATGTCTCTTCAGTGCTGCCCTGGATCATCCTGCACCGGATCATCTGGCAGGAAGAGGACACCTTCCACTCCCTCTGCCACCAGCAGCAGCTACAGAACCCAGCAGACGAAGGTGGCAGGGAATGGGTCTGGGTGGGGGTAGGCCCTGACAGCCTTATCCAGGTTCTGAATGGACTTAGGGCTCAGTCAACAGGATTCTGTGCGGCACTCAGAAGCAACAGAAGCTCCTTCAGGGCGCTGATTGTGCAGTGAGGTCAAGAGGCAGTGGTGTGTGGTATTTCATGTCTGGTGCCGGTGGCAACACAGAATGACAGCGTGGCGAGTGCTTACAAGGAGCGCTGACACTGCTCCAGGCAGTCTTACACTTGTGAGCTCCTTTAATCTCCGAGGCAGCCCTGTGAGATGGGCAGCCATGCGCTAGCCCTTGAGCTTAACCACCACGCTCTGTGGCCCGTACTGGTGTGAGCCCATCAGGGCGGGAGTGCGGGTAGCTGGAGGGAGGAATGCAGTGAGCACAGGTTCCAAATCCCAACTGTCACATCTTGGCTCTGTGACCTCTCAGCCTCTATTCCCCAGGTACGTGCTGGGAATAATGATGCTTATCTCAGAGGGTTGTTCTGAGGACAAAATGAAATAATAAAGCTGTCGTTTGTCAAATCAGTGCCTGGCACACGGGGGTGCTAAATGATGAGTAGTTATATACAGGAAGCTGAAGAGGCGAGCCCAGGACTCTTCATGGAGGTGATACTTGAGCCAGGTCGGTGCAGTGTAGGAAATATGGTGAAATGAAGAATTAACAATAACAGCTAAATGACATTTAAACAGATTCCGTATCATTCTACCAAGTGGTAGAATGTTCTTAGATTTTCTGTCTAGAGTTGGCCAATGACATAAAGTTTTTACATAGCTGAGATTTTAATTCACATATTTATGTATTCAACTAAGCTTCAGATTAAATTTATTGGGAATTTTTCCTCAGTGATTTGAAAAATCAGAGAAGTGGAAAGGAAAGAAAGTCATCCCTATTCCAAGGACCTAGAGAAGGCCAGAGTTAACGTGCGATTTGTTTCCTTCCATTCATTCTCTCTAGCTTCTCTAACTCCCGCGATACTTCTCAGCTACTCACCGCATGTCAGACCTCTGGGAATAAGGCACTTCACTCTGACAGATTGATGGTGGGTTGAGACAGACCAGAACACGCACAGTGCCAAGCCAGCGTGGCCCGCTGAGAGAAGGGGGCTTCATGCTGCCCGGGTGGGGTTGGGGGGGTGGTATTGGGCTGAGGTTTGAGAGCAGAGCAGGGCAGAGGGGGGCACTGGGGAGACGGAGGAGCATGAGCAGGGATGCAAGAGAGCCGGGCCATGTGGGTTGGACGTTTCTCAGTCTGGGAAGGGCCAGGCTGAGAAAGGCTTTCAGGCCCTATTTGATGAAGCTGTTTCAGTTTTGCTTGGTAGTCTTTGTAATGCTGATGAGCGGTGTCCTGCTTTACTGAACCAACCCCCCTGCTGACCCCTCAGGATACCCGCAGCATTTCTCTCTTATAGGTCACACTTCGGTGAGCCTCATGTGTACCTTTTTGCCTCTGCCTAATTGATTTTTTGGATAAATTTCTAGCATCTTCTGAACTTTTGACAAGTAGTACCTTTGTATTTTCCAAAAGGGTTTTAATGGTGAAAAAAAAATGAGATTTACAACTATGTTTATTGTTTTTCTTATAAATATAATACAAAAAGATTCCTGAATTAAGAGTATCCTTTCCCCTCTCATTGATTATGCAAACAAAATATAATTTAAAAAAACCTGCCGGTAAGCAAACAAGGAAAGGGGGACAGTGGAATGCCATCACCTTGAGAGGGTAGGCCAAGGAAAGAATCCAGGATTCTGGTGGACTGGCAACAGGTGTGGTTCCTGTCCCCTCCTCTGCCACTGGTAGGAGAGCTGAGGGAAGATGGGAAGTTGGTAAAATCCTGGGAAATATTATTATTGTCCTCTCATTTGTAGAGAGAGGGCTAGTGGGGAAGCCCCTCCATGTGACCCTGGGCTTGGCAGAGACACAGGAAGGGCTCCTGGGCCCTGCTACCTTCCAGTGACCAGCCTGCACTGAGGGAAGGGGTGCAGGGATGAAGCACATTACTGGTTGGGTGGTGAGGGGTGCGGTGTAGGCTGGGTGTAGGGTTGTCATATTGAGTTCTCTGAGCCAGGTCACTGGGGATCACTACTTGCTAATGGGAGAGGAAGCAGGATGGAGCAGAGGGAAGTTGATCTGTGCTTCAGAAGGTCTGACCCAGGCCTTGGCCAATCTGGCAGGGAGCTCTGGAGCCAGAGAGGCCCATCAGAGCTGTCATACCATGTTGGACTCAAGTGGCCAGTCTTTATACTCCCATCTTGCTCAGTCACTGTACATGGACTCCTACAGGAAGTGCATGACCTTGGGTGAAGTGCGTCCCTGCAGCTACAGAAGACCCTGGAGGAGCTGCCAGCTGGGGGCTGTCTGCTGACTGCATTCCTCTCAGTGGGTAGCCAGTCCTACCTTAAAGGGCATCTCAGAGAGAAGACGAAACCCAGGTTCCCCAGTGACGACTGTGTGTGGTACTAGCCCAGTGATCTCCCTTCTGCCTCCACAGACACAGGTTACAGAAAAGTGGACTGAGAGCAGCACCTATTTTAAAATTATGGCTTTAAGGAAAGGACACATTGATCTTATATTTGGGAGAGTGCTCCAGAAAATTCACTGGTGGTATGTTACTTACGTAGTATGGAGGAAGTGCCCTAGCAGACCATGAGCAGGGTAGAGAGAAGTGACATGGCAAGTGTGCTGACATATTGTCCTGCCGCCAACCCTGTGTGGGGGACGAGAAAGAAATAGATGAACTCAGTCAGGAAGAAAACTTAAACCAAGGAACAGAGTCAGGGGCCCTGTAACGATTTACCCAAGAAATAACTTATTGAAAATTTTGAACTAATAAGCAGAATGAAATGAAAAGGAAAATTGCAAAACTAAGGGAAAACATTGCAAACCAAGCCTCACTGTTGTAAACTAATAAACCAGACCGTGAGGGGCAGAATGAGTGTGGCTAGAACTGAAAGCAGGGATACAGTTCAGAGCTAAAAGCGTTGACGAGGGGCGCCTGGGTGGCACAGCGGTTAAGCGTCTGCCTTCGGCTCAGGGCGTGATCCCGGCGTTATGGGATCGAGCCCCACATCAGGCTCTTCTGCTATGAGCCTGCTTCTTCCTCTCCCACTCCCCCTGCTTGTGTTCCCTCTCTCGCTGGCTGTCTCTATCTCTGTCAAATAAATAAAAAAAAAATCTTTAAAAAAAAAAAAAAAAAAAGCGTTGACGAGGAGGATGGATGTGGGAAACAGGCGGTCCCGTGTGAGGATAAATTGTGCTTCTGATGGAAAGACTCTAGCAGTGAAACAGGACAAGCAGTCAATGTGCTGTCAAATCCAGGAATAACATGAATTTCTCTGTAATAAAAACTGAATGTGCAGATTCAAAGTGTTCAGTATATCCTGTGAAAAAATTGATACACAGCAAGATATATCTTGGTTAAGGATCTACTTTAAGAATAAAGATTTTTTAGATTTCTAAACTGAAAAAGCAGTTTATCTTCATGGGATAAAACATGAGACTCATTTCAGATTTCTCCCTAGCCGCATTCAGGGCAGTTGAGGTGATAATTTAAAAGTCTACACTGTTCTCAAGGAAGGATGGTGCAAACTAGACCTCTAGCCAAGTTGTTTGTAATTAATAGTGGTAACAGACATTTATAAACGGGGATTCCAGCTTCCGTGGGTGCTTCTAAAAACACCACTGGAGGATGAAGTCAGTAAAGCAACATGAGTCAGAATGAAATTCGTCAGGAGTGGAAAAGCCACGGGCAAGAATTTGTGATGAGCACCAAATCCATTTAGAATTGGAATTGAGAGAAAGCAACTGTGCTAATTATGGTCACAGAACAGAGTGTCAGTGTTACAAACTTTGAAGTGCTACAAATAATACGTACAACAAAATTGGGAGAAAGAAAGGAAGTGTTACAAGCTATCATCCATCTTGTATAGTAGAATCACTTGATGCTGTTGGAAATGGAAACTAAAGGACCGACGCGGCTTAATTTCTTCATGATTTTCTGAGGGTTTTTTTTTTTTAATCCATGCCTTTCATACCTCTTTTTTTTAATTTAATTTTTTTATTAGAGCGAGCGTGCGAGAGAGCGTACATTAGCGGGGGGAGGGGCAGAGGGAGAAGCAGACTCCCCGCTGAGCAGGGAGCCCGACATGGGCTCCATCCCAGGACCCCCAGGACCCCGGGATTATGTCCTGAGCTGAAGGCGGACGCTTAACCGACCGAGCCACCTAGGCACCCCCGTTTCATACCTTTTTGACTGGGGCTGGCCAATGGTCAAAAAGTATGAAACACATTTCATGAAAGAATCCATATTCTACCAGGTGTGAGCCCCATTGGTATTTTCTGTCCTGTGTTCTATCCTAGTCCTCTTTAAAAATGCTAATTACGGGCCCACTAGTGGGTTATAGCCTCGAATTTCAAAAACACCGAAGGATCTTTAAGGAGCTAGTACAGTTCTAGTGGTGAACACACACTCAACTGAAGTTTAGTTATTCTGTTTTTCTTTCGTAGTACTCCAATAGGCCTATGTATAAGAATCTTTAAGAAATGGTATACGTAGTGTGGGTTTCATTGTTAAAAATTATTTATCTTTCTCTTTCAAAGTGTTTCATGTGTGCCCAGAGAGGTGCTTCCAGTGATGTCCACCAAATGCCAGTGTGGTTATCTGGAGGTGGATGAGAGATTCCTTATGTCTTCTTGTATGATTTGAGTTGTTTTTTGAGAAGTGTGTATTGCTTTAGTGGAGCCGGTCAAGTCATTACTTACTTAAAAAGATAAAAAAGGAAAGAAAGAAAAATCCGTGGCCACCTTGGTAAAGACAGAAAAGCCCGCAAGGGAGAGACCCAGCCTTGCAGCTCCCACACATGTCCCCATGCTAACTCTGTGTCGGTCTGGTCTTTCCCTAGTGATGGCCGAGACACCTATGCTCCCATCCTCCCTCATGCTGCTCAACACAGCCCACGAATATTTGGGCAGGAGGTCCTGGTGCTGCAATTCCGATGGGGCTCTGCTGCGATTCTACGTAAGCACTGCCCTCTTGGCCAGGGCTGGGGGAGGGGTAGAGGGAAGGGGGGATGGGGGGGTGCAGGGTGGGATGGGTTGGCACCCTGAGGCTTGCTTGCTTGGCCTCCCCCTACACTGGGGCCTGCTGTGCTTCTTTGATTTTGTATGTGACTACTCAGAGTTGCCAGAAAGTCTGAACTTGGTTCCCTTGTGCATCTGTGTTCAGGGGTTCTGGATCTGGCCTTGACCTACAGGTGGGTTTAGAACCACTGCTCGTTCCTGTGTCTGTTATATGTGTGTCAGGCATAGGGCCGGGCCCTTCATAGTAATTTTAGAAGTAACAACTGCGTTCACCACTGCCTTCCATTGAGTGCTGTTTGCTGGGCACCACTCATACAGGGTAGTAGTTGCTGCATCAATTATTACTTTTGAGTAAGTAACTATCTAGTGAGTACAAATAGCCTCCGCTCACTTGGCAGCCGTGATGGACTGGGCGTACTGGGGATAAGCAGCATGATTCCTGTCCCCAAAACTCGCTGCTGAGTGTGAGGCCAAGCAGCACACAGATTACAGAGCTTGAGCTGTGCACCCAACCCAGCCTGCAAGGTCTATTAATGAATGTTTTAGTGGAACATGGCCGTAACCATTCATTTACCTATTAAATGTGGCTGCTTTGGCAATACAGTGGCAGGGATGAGGAGCTCTGATAGAGTACATATGGTACATGAAACCTAAAATATTTACTATGTGGCCCTTCAGGAGAAGGTTTGCTGATCTCTGCTCTATATCTTTTCAGTGAGCAAGCATATCCTCTCTACAACTGCAGCCTGCCTCCCCAGTCCCGATCTTCCTCCTCTCCCCTATGTTTTCCCCATGGCTCTTACCACCTTCTAGCATGCCATGTAACTTACTTATCTAGTATGTTTATTGTGTATCTCTTCTCCATTGAAACGCAACTTCCCTGAAGCAGGGATTTTTGTTAGTTTTGTTCACTGTCGGATCCCAGTACCTTAGCACAGCACACCTAGCCCATAGTAGGTGCTTAGTACATAATGGGTTGAATGAATGAACGAGATTGAGAATATTTATAGAGCTCATGTATGTGTAAGGCTCGACAGTTTGCAGAGCACTTGTGCTGAGGAGGCAGAGACTTGGCAGGAACCCTGGCTGTAGATGCCTGAGTGTCTGCTCTGCCCTGTGAGTTCCGAGGGCCTCCTGGGTGCTCACCCTGGGTCAGCTCCATGCTTTAGGACCATTTTTGGAAGAATCGTGCTAAGCTTAGACTATATTGCTGCCCAGGAATTGGCGACTTCCTTCTGCCTTCCCTTTCCCAATTAGTGTGGAGAGAGACACGTCTACTTCCACTGGGTCACCTCTGCAAGGCAGTCAGTCACCCTTTTGCCCTTATACTGCTTGGGGGGAAGTCAGGAATGAGGTAGCACCTTTGCAAGCTGGTACCCAGCAGGATGGTGCTGAGGAGCGGCCTTCCAGGCAGGCAGCAGGGGTGATGATGGGACGATCCTACCCCAGGTTTTCCTTAGGCTGTGTCTTCTTTGGTGGAGCGTGAATTCTAGGTGCCAGGATCTGCCAAGTGCATTTGAGGGAGTGGAAGTGATAGGAGTACCTCCATGTTTCATTTCACAGCTCCTGACTTTTCTAGGCAAGGCCCAGCTTTCACATTCCTGCACCGACTTCACCTTTGTGGACTCGGCCCCTGCTTACTGACTGCCCTCTCTGCTCAGGGCCCTCTAGGTGTCCTCTAGCGATTTGCTTGCTCATATGATTTGCTCATTTTTCTGTTGGGCTTTTTTCTTTTTCCTGTTGATTTGTGGAGTTTTTTATGTACTCTGAAGTCCAGTCTTTTGTCTGATACATATGTTTCACCAGTTTTACATGCCTGTGTGTATGTATTTAGTTCTAATTTCTATGCAATTTTATGTGACATGTCTTTTAACTTTGTGTATAGTGTTTGTTTTACAGAATTTAAATGTCAGATTTATTAGTCCTTTATGGTTTGTGGGGTTTTGATTTCCCTCTGTGTGGTTTTTTTGGTTTGTTTTGTTTTTTGTACGTTAAGAAATCTTTTCTTCCCACAAGATTATTAATATATTTTCCTATATGTTAATCTTAAAGTTCACGCTCATCTTTCACATCTGGTCTTTATTCCTTCTCGAGTTTTGTTTGTTTGTTTACGACATAAGGTAGGGATCCATTTTACATTCTATATGGAAGGCCAGTTGGTTTGTACCATTCATCAAAGAGTCTGTTCTTTCCACACAAGTTTGTAAGGCCCCCTCCATCTTCTGTCCAAATGTGTGAGGGTTTGTTGTTGGACTTTGTTCTATTGGTTTAGGTATTCCTGTGCCAGTAACACACTGTCTTTGAGAGATACTGAAGCCTGCTAGGATTAATCTACTTACCTAACTATTTGTCACATTCTCTTGACTGTTCTTTGCCCTTTCCTGTTCTAAGACATTGCAAGATCAGTTGGTAAAATTTTGTGGACCCCCCCATTCCCTAATCCTTGCCAGCATTGGAATTTAATTTGAATGGCATTAACCACAGATTAATTTGGAGGAGAGTTGCCATTTTTATGTGATTCTTTCCAGTCATAAATGTATTTTATCTCTCCATTTATCGAGGTCTTATACTTTCATGTCTTTTAATACAGTTTTATAATAGTCTCCTTGGCTCTTATGTGTATTCTGTTAGGTTTATACCTGGGCATTATTTTTTTTTATTCCTATTGTAAATAGATATTTAAAAATTAAATTTTCTATTTTGTGTTTGTGGACAGATAGGAACACTACTTTTTAAAAAATGTTTCTCCTGTACATAACTCCTTTGCTTATTGTCTTTACTAATTCTGGTGGATTGTAGATTACTCAGATTTTCTGTGTGGACAGTTACATCATCCATGAATGACTATTTTTTCCCTTCTTTTCAGTCCTTACAGTTTCTTTTTTTTTTCCGCCTTGTCTTAATGCATTTGGCCTAGGGGTCAGCAAAACTTTCACTGTAAAGGGACAGATAGTAAATCTTGTAAGCTTTTGTCAGCCATAGGGTCTGTTGCAGATACTCAGCTTTGCATTGCAGCACAGAAGCAGCCATTGTCAGTATGTAAAGATAATATGTAAAAACTTGTGGATGCTGAAATTTGAATTTCATATGTTACAAAATAACATTCTTCTTTTGATTTTTTTTCAATCATTTAAAAATGTAAATGCCAGTCTTAGCTTCTGAGCTATACAGAAATAGGCAGTGGGAGGATTTGCCCCCTGGGCCATAGTTTGTCACCCCAGCCTAGAGCTCTCTCTTTCTTTCTTTTTTGGGGGGATAAATTTTAAACTATTGACCCTTTCTTTGGTGATTCTAGGCCCATTTAGATTTTCTTTTCTTAAACCAATTATGTTTTTGAAATAGTGTCCACATAAGCATAAAGTTGTTCATGAAGTGTGCTTATGATTTAAAAAGTCTCTGTGGTACTTTTGGTTTGCCTGTTTCAGTGCTAAAATCATTTATTTGTGCTTCCTCTGCTCCTTTTTTATAAGCTAATCTTCTCCTGAAGCTTACCTAAATTAGTTTTTTCAGGGGCGCCTGGGTGGCTCAGCTGGTTAAGCGTCCCCCTTTGGCTCAGGTCATGATCCCAGGGTTCTGGGATTGAGCCCCACATCGAGCTCCCTGCTCAGTGGGGAGCCTGCTTCTCCTTCTCCCTCTGCCATTCCCCCCACTTGTGCTCTCTGGCTCTCTCTCTACCTGTCAAATAAATAAATAAATCTAAAAAAATTAAATAAATAAATTAGTTTCTTCAAAGTACCAGCTATTGGTTATTTATTGTTTTTTCCTTTGCTTTCTAATTCATTAATTGCCACATTAATATTTATTATTTCTTTGGCTATATTTTGTGTTTTTGTAACTTAATTGTGGTGAAAGCTTATTTCAGTGTTCACTCTTTCTTGTATTTTTTTTTCACATCTTGCTACCATTAAGGTATTAGTATTTCTAAATTAAGTACAGGAGCATTGGGAAAAGTGTGCTCAGCATCTTGTATAAGGTCATTCAGTAACTTCTTCCTGACATTAAGATTTGTTTACAAACTTGTGTTTAAAGCCTGTATGAAAAGACATTTGCTGAATTGTTTGAAAGGACACTGTGTATAAAGCATCCTTCAAGTAATTTCTTCCTTTTTTTTTTTTTTTAAAGATTATTTATTGGGGCGATTGGGTGGCTCAGTTGGTTAAGCATATGCCTTCAGCTCAGGTCATGATCCCAGGGTCCTGGGATTGAGCCCCAAGTCAGGCTCCCTGCTCGGCTGGAGGTCTGCTTCTCCCTTTCCCGTTGCCTCTCCCCTTGCTCATGCACGCGCTCTCTCTC
The DNA here is from genome assembly GCF_002007445.2 of Ailuropoda melanoleuca. Classification (NCBI taxonomy): domain Eukaryota; kingdom Metazoa; phylum Chordata; class Mammalia; order Carnivora; family Ursidae; genus Ailuropoda; species Ailuropoda melanoleuca. The sequence goes on from NC_048231.1 coordinate 41,876,621, forward strand.
ACTCTCCCTCTCTCAAATAAATAAATAATTTTTTAAAGGTTTTATTTATTTGAGAGTGAGCGAGTGAGTGAGAGCATGCACAAGTTGGGGGAGGAGCAGAGGCAGAGAATCCTCAAGCAGACTCCCTGCTGAGTGTGGAGCCCAACACAGGGCTCAATCTCACGACCCTGATTGTGACCTGAGCCAAAATCAAGATTTGGACACTCAACCAACTGAACCACTCAGGCACCCGAGTAACTTCTTCCTTTTATTAAGATGTAAGTGTTATAAATTTATGTGTGAAGCTTATAGGAAAAGCTATACCCTTACCCCCTTGAAATTACACGGTGCTTAAGCCATCCCTCAAGTAGCATCTTCCTTTCATTAAGGTCTAAGTCTTTTTCAACCTATGTGTAGAAGCATATGGGAAAGGCCTTGTGCGAAGTCCTTGGGACTGCACTGTGCTTAGGTGGCCACTCAGTGACGGTGTTCACTCTTCTAGTACGTGTGTTGAAGGTTATATTTTCTCCAAGCACATTTTTAGCTGCATGCCTTAAGTTTTGACATTTGGTATTTGCTACCTTTATACACTGATTTCTAATTTTACTGACTTATGTTCAGAGAATGTGGTCTGTATTATATCTCGTCTTTAGTATTTGTTGAGATGTGCTTTTTTGTCTATTTTGGTAAAAATCCCATGGATGCTTGAAAAGAATGTGTAGCTGCTAACAGTTGGGCATAACAATAGCCATCGGATCTAATCTCCATAGATACATTACTTGTTAACTGTGTTGTTTATATCCTCTGTAATCCATAATAATGTTTTGTCTGAGAGAGACAATTTATTATTTCTTTGGATCTATTTTGTGCTTTGGCTATATTTTGTGCTGTATTATTATATTTTATGCTGAGAGAGAGGGAGTCACTCTCAGACTCCCTCAGCCCAAATGGGATTTACCATCTTGCATTATAACCACTTGTTTAATTAACTTCCCCTCTGTTGGAATCTGAGCTTCTTAAAAACAGGGACTGTGTCACACTATGCCAGCATAAGGAGGTGCTCAGTAAATATTTGGGGAGCAGATGAATGGCCAATAAATAAGTAGAGAAGTTCCCAGAGGACATATAATACCTCCTTCTAGCAGCTGGTAGATACTGACGGGCATGATGGAAGGAAGGCAGTTTGGCAAGCAAGCTCCTTAGGTCAGTGTCCAAGCTGGGCCCAGAGTGGCTCCTGTGAGGGTAACAGGCCCTTTCAGGAAACAGGCCCAACACACATGGCCTCCTCAGGTTAACGGAGTTGACAGGGTGGTGGTCTCCCTGGGGTCCCGCTGTGCCAGGGAAGCTGTGGGCCTACTCAGGCATCTCTTCCTGCCTGTCGTAGGTAAGAGTTCTCCAGAAGGAGCTTGCTGCATCCACCTCAGAAGACACACACCCCTACAAGGAGGAGCTGGAGACGGCCTTGGAGCAGTGCTTCTACTGCCTGTACAGCTTCCCGAGCAAGAAGAGCAAGGCGAGGTACCTGGAGGAGCACTCGGCCCAGCAGGTGAGGGGGTGGCCTATCGCTGCACAGAGGAGTGGGGCTCAGAGAAGCAGGGGCTCTGAGCGCTCAGGAAGTACATCAGACACACAGCTCCTGCCCCAGGAGAATGAGAGGATGGTCTGATGTAGCCTGATCACAGGAAAAGAGTTTTCCTTGCAAAAACTACCTTTGCAAATGTTGACTAATCATTTGAAAGTGCAGTGTGGCAATTTTCAAAGGATTTCTTTTTCCAATTTGGATAATACAAATAATTCCATAGAGGTTTTCATTTGTTCTTGTTTGGTTTTCAGAGCAGTGTTGGGTATATTACCTCATGGCTCGTCATTTAGTCTTCAGTCTTACCTCTCCTATTTTACCAATTCCATCCCCTGAATGTAAGCTGCTTGGGCAGGGTCCCCCAGGGCACCACTCAGAATGCAGAACCACCCTGGCCCAGAGCAAGCAGTGGCGCAGCTGAGGCTCAAGGAGAGGGTCAGTGGCCTGGCCACAGTCCTCACTCGTGATTGAACCTACCCTCTGGCTTAGCCACATGGACTCACAGAGTGCAGCCCTTGGTTTCCAGTATTTGTCTTTATAAAGGCGGGGCGTATGCCCGTTTACTTTTCTGCTTTTCAGATGTTTGGTTTTGGGGATTACAGTGCGTATGCAAAATTTTAAGGGTATACGGGTCTTTTTCTAAACTCTAATATATTGTAACCTCGTCTGCGTTGTTTTCGTGGAAGAACTTTTCCCTTTCTGCTTTTACCTGACTGCACTATGATCTGCTTTCTGTCTTTTCTCAAGGTGGACCTTATTTGGGAGGATGCCCTGTTCATGTTTGAGTATTTTAAGCCCAAGACCCTTCCTGAATTTGACAGCTACAAGACCAGCACTGTGTCTGCTGACTTGGCCAACCTTCTGAAGAGAATCGCCACCATTGTGCCCCGCACAGAAAGGCCAGCACTGAGCCTGGACAAAGTCTCCGCCTACATTGAGGGTGCCTCGGCTGAGGTAGGAACTGAGTGTGATGGGGCTGTGTCCTGTCATTTTTTCCCTCTAGCACTGCTTATACGCCTTGGCTTCTTTCCTTGCTCTATACCAGAAGTCAGGGCCATGAGAAGCCTAGGGCCTGTCCTGTGCTAATGTGAATGGTCCTGGGTTTGCAGCATGACTGGTCACATCTGAGACCCTTACTCCATCTCCCCTTATGCTTGTTCCTTCACTTGCTAGGTGCCCTGCCTCCCTGAAGGGGCCGACCCCTCCCCTCCAGTGGTGAATGAACTCTACTACCTCCTGGCTGATTACCATTTCAAAAACAAGGAGCAGTCCAAGGCCATCAAGTTCTACATGCATGACATCTGCATCTGCCCCAACAGGTCAGTGGCCTGGGCATAGGGCCCAGCAGGGAGGGCTGGGGTGACCCCAGCTCAGTAAGCTACTCACTGGGCTAGTTTGGGATTTCTCTGCCCTGGCAAAGAGACTGGGGAAAAAGGAATGAGAAAGCGTGTTTAGCACTTTGCAGATTTTGGAAAAGGTAAGTTCTTCATAAAAAGAAGAGCAATGCAGAAGGCTTCTTTCCAGAAGATGCCTGGGATGAGTGTTTGGTCCAGGCCAGCAGGGGAAGGGGGTGCCACCTGGCTCCATCCTGTTGGTTGTGTACTGCCTCCTTTCCTGGCTCCTGGCACTGGGAAGTGGGCTGATGTGCTCTGTGTGTCTTTAGTTATGGTTGTTTCTTTATTTTGGGGTGAGGGCCCTACTTATAAAGTCTGGTTCATTTGACTGAGAGGGAACATTTTCTCATGGCTACCACACCTAGGAGGTTAGACTTGGGTCAAGGTAAGCCTTGTGTCTGAAGGGTCCAGAGTGGTATCTGTAGGTAAGTATTCAGGGGCCAGGCCACAGTGGCTGTGCGCCTTCAGGCAAAACCAGGGAGCTCCACCTTGTCCGGATCCACCTGGCCCAGGGGAGAGGGGCTGGGATCTGAATGGAGAAACCAGTTTATACAACTTCTGTAGCTTGTCGGAAAGGTTCTCCCAGACCCCCTATTGCTCAGCCGGTGGTTTCCTCCAGGCAGGGAGCCATGTGCCAGTGGCCCTGGATGTCCTCTCTGGGGTCACTGTGGGCCAGTGTGGTGGAGCAGACCCGCGCCCAGGCTGGCTGAGAGTCACAGCTCTAGACAGCGAGCAGTCACCTCCTTTGTGCTGCTACCTCTGTGTCTGAAAAGTAAGGGTGATAAAACCCACCTGTCCTTGGGGAGGTGGGAGCCTGGCATGGCGCCTCTCACCCAGCAGCCACTTGGGGTATAAGACGAGGCTCGTGACGGCTCAGCTGGGCCTCATTCGAACCTGTACATTCACCTGTTCAGACGGTATCAACCTGTCAGGCTTGGCCTGCCAAGAGACCTGCCAGAGAGGTCAGATGTCCTGTGAGGACTGGCCCCAGGGCCGGGAGGAACTTGGTGGCCCAGTCCTGGGCCTCCTTCATTCCGGCCCTAACAAGCAGATGTCAGGGAGCACATGGGCTCAGTCTCATCTTCTGTACTAGTTAAGATGGAAGTTCAGATACTGGCTTTTTCTTTAAATCTTCTGAGCCCTCTAGGCACAGGTGAAGCCCATGACAGACAGCTGGGTGGACGGTGGAGTGTTCTGACCGCAGTGTTTGTTGGTGGTTCCTGTGGGGAAAACAGAGGCTGTGAGCAACAGCTAGCAACAGCTTTTCTCAACCTGTAGTCGTTTCACTATTCCATCTGCTCTTACTCAGCTGGGATTGGACCAGCTTGGCCGGGCATTACATAGAGTGGCATTTGGGGAGACACGATGGGAGTAGGTCCCAATACAGCTCATCCCTCTGCCAAAGAAACAACTCGGGGCCCAGTGCTAGGAGCAGGCCTGCCCTGTGTGAGTTCATGGCATCACTGGCTCTTGGGTTGGCCACCATTGTCCCTGTGGGTCAGCGTTCCCCAGGTGTGGGTTGTGTACTGCTGTGCTAGAAACATAAACCCACGTCAGGACTTTGCTTTTGTTGACACATAGAGGAGCATTTTGAGGTTTTATGGTGATGTGCCTCTGTTCTTGGTTACTCAGATTTGTGACTGCAGATAGTGGTTTCCATTTTGGTACTCGTGCAGGTGTTTGGGCATACACCGTGCTGTGGTCCTTTCCCTCAAGGCAAGGGCAAAGGGGGTTGCCGAAGGCACTCTGGGAGGAGTTAAGAGGGGAAAATCCTCAGTGTGGAAGGAGCTGGCCCTGGTAGAAAGTCCCTGACAGGGTTCCCACCATCTGGAGGGGAGCTTGACACCTACCCCCATGCTTCCCCCCTGGAGGTGACCTGAGCAGAGCCCTGGATCCCCAGGCCCTGAGGAGGAAAGGGTACATTCAGGACCTCCACACAGGGCCCGAAGGCTTCATTTTTGCTATCCCCGGTTACCATTTAAGCCTTCAGGCCTCTTTACTGCTCCTTTGTTTGCACTTTCTCATCTCTGGGTGCCTGGAGTATGGCAGAAGCACGTGTGAGCTTCATAAGTTTCCTGTGTCTCTAGCACACCTTGGGAACTGTCAAATAGTCCAGAAAGCCAGTTGGCCAGTTTTAAAGTTAGTGTAGCAGTGGGTCAAGAGTTGTCAGCGTTCATGGAGGGTAGCATCTGTCATGTGATTGCTGCCTTTTCTGTTGTAGGCACTTGCATGCAGGAAATTCTACTCTCCCAAGTGCCCAGAAATCATCTTAGCCTTGGTCGCCATCTCAGAGAACCTTCTGCATTTTCCCTGCCACTTTCTTTCAGGTGATCTCAGAGCAGTAGGGTTTTAGCCATCCTGTGGTCCCCTCGCTCTCCATGTTGCTGCTGGGAACTGAGCTGGAGAGGGCAGGATCTGGGCAAGGTCCCAGAGGGAGAACCATGTAGAAGCTACATGGCTGTGTTTTTGGGGTCTTGGCCGCCCCATGCTTTTGGTCAGTGAATGTGTTGATGGCAGGTGCTACCAGTGAGGTGTTAGGTGAGGTGGCAGCAGGATGGAAGCCTCCCCTATCACCTTGGATGGGCAATGCCTTGTAAAGCACCCCTTTTCCTTTCCATCAGAGACAGTCTGCGGGTAACCCTTCCAAGCAAGGAAGCAAAGGGGAGCAGAGTCCAAGAGCCCACTATGCTGGTGAGCACAGTTTGGGCTCGAGTTGGTAGGGAATCCTCTAGAACACTTACAAGTACCTGTGAGGTGCTGGATGACCTAAGATACATGTCTTGTGGTGTCCCAGCAGCTCTGCTCTCTTGAGATGGGTTTTCTTTTTTTTTTTTTCTTTCTTTCTTTTAGATTTTTATTATTTATTTACTTGAGAGAGAGGGAGAGAGAGTGAGAGAGAGAAAGAGAGAGAGAGAGGAGGAGGGGGAGGGGCAGAGGGAAAGGGAAATGCAGACTCCCTACTGAGCAGGGAGCCCAATGCGGGGCTTGATCCCGGGTCTCCAGGATCATGATCCAAGCTGAAGGCAGATGCTTAACTGACTGAGCCACCCAGGTGGCCCATTGAGGTGGGTTTTCTTAGCCATATGTCATAGCTCAGAGACAGGGAGTCACTGGGTGGTAGAGCTAGGCTCTGGGCCCTGGCCGGGGAGACGGGCTCCCACAAACCTGGGGTTGCCGCCCTGCAGGCTATCATGTCTGCAGTGCTCTAAGGGCAGTCGTGTGTTTACTGGAGCTTTTGTCGTGACCACAGGTTTGATTCCTGGGCAGGCATGGCTCTGGCCCGGGCTAGTCGCATTCAGGACAAGCTGAACTCCAATGAGCTGAAGAGTGATGGGCCCATCTGGAAGCACGCCACGCCTGTCCTGAACTGCTTCCGACGGGCCCTGGAAATCGACAGCTCCAACCTGTCCCTGTGGATCGAGTATGGCACCATGTCTTACGCCTTGCACTCCTTCGCCTCACGCCAGCTGAAGCAGTGGAGAGCTGAGCTGCCCCCTGAGCTCGTGCAGCAGGTGAGGAGGGGCTCTGCAGAGGGGCTGCCACCCTGCCATCTGACTAAAGTGCCCTCAGGTTCTGTCCTGAGTTCTGTCCTGACCATGCCTGCACTTGTCCTCACAGTGATGCTGGGAGCTCACAGATGATTCTCCTCATGAGACTGAAGCCATACTATGGTCAGTGACAGCTTGGACCTTGGTCTTTAGACACCTAGTCTGGTGTGGGGGTGTTCAGGGCCAGGCTCTTGTGATCTGGCTGGTCAGTCATCAGTTTCCCGGCAGTGGAGAGGCAGGGGAGGCGTGTTGGACACCAGAAGTAGCTGTCTCTTCCCTGTTCCTTCAAGGAACTTCTTGAGTCCTTATAAAATTTTTGACACTGTGTTGGGAATTTTGAAGTCCGTCTTGATAGGGGGTTCCCCTCTAGTGCGAGTTGCTGCGTGTCTGGCCTGAGGTCTCTGTTGAGCAGGGCACCCTTGGCTCCTTGAGATGGAAGTGAAGGAGTCCCACCGACATGTTTAAGATGTGGCAATAAGACGCCGCGTTCCAGAAGTGTTTCTAGGAGAGCAGAGTGCTGAAGGGGCCTGTTTCTTGTAGTGATCATATGTGGTCAAAATCCAAACAAGACAATGGCCTTGTTAATGCTGCCACTGCCTTGTTATGCTCTCAGTGAGAGCAGCCTGGTCAGTAGGACTCTCAGCTATGGCTGTGCCGCCGCCCCTCCGTCCTTGAGATTAGGCCTCTGTTGTCATGCCCAGCCCCCTACCCCTGGCCCCTGTGACCCTTCAGGGGTAGGTCACAGGCTTCCAGAGTACTTGGCCTCGTGATGACCCTGACCTTCCCACGTTGTGCTAAGTAGGGGAAGTCCCAGCCTTGTGCAAGGAAGTAACTGTTCTTTGCTGCTTTTACTGATTTTATATAGAAGTGAGGTGTCCTTAGCATTAAAAATTTAATTGGTATGGAAAAGCATAAATGGGAATGTAATAACAACATAAATGTTACCCTCCTGCAGTGGCCCCTTTTATACCTGGGCGAGGTCCCTACCCAGTAGCAGAGGTGTGAGGGGGAGGGGCTGCTGCTTGAGGGCAGTCAGCTCTAGCAAAGGGTCACAAAGTGAAGCCACTCACAATAGGGCTGAATTATCCTAGTGAATAGTGCCTACAAGGTGTGATTGGGACTTTATCTTAGTAATTGAATAATAATGAAAATAACTCCTAAATCTTACCTTCCTAGGACTTTGGTGATAATTGCAAGGATGTATTAATTCTTTAAATGAACCATGAATGACTGAGTTTGGTTGGTTTGGGTGCAGCTTAATTTTCCAGCAGTTTTATGACAGCGTGCTATGATGTCCCTTCCCCTCGGCAGCATAAATTTAGACAGCTGCCTTTGCAGAAGTATTCAAGGGCTACTTCCCTCTCACAGGATTCTCTGATGTCTTTGTGCCTTAGAAGAGCGTGTTACGGTCTTTTCCTTGACAGTTGTCTTCCCTTTGGGCGGTTGTCAACCACATTAAATGTGCCTGGTGCTCATGTATAAAGGCTTTGTCTCGTTACTTTCATCAGCTTCATGAAATCCCACATCTTTTGCAAAATTTGCAGTTCAACTTTGCAGTAGACCTGCGTTACAGCATCAGGCTAGGTGCAGAAATCAGCAGGAGACTGACTGCAGAATGACGCTGGGCAGGGATGGGCGTCAATGAAAGTGCTGGGGGGCTGTGCTGGAAGAACATGAGCGGAATCCAAACGTTCCCAAATGTTCCTGTGCTGTCGTGACTGCTGTCGCCGCCACGTCCGTAGCCGTGGGGGCCTCAGAGGTCCCACACAAGGTCCTGCCGGACATCGGAGTGCGTTATGGTACACTTTGAGAAAGCCTCAAAAAGGCTGAAATCCCCTTCGCTCTCCACGCATTTCCCGGTCTCTATACGTCACCCACACTTGACGAGGGCAAGCTGGAAGCATGACCTGAGGCTCTGCCTCGGGGTGTTGTTTGAGGAATGCCAGTGACCTCACCTTCTTCCCATGAGCTCCGCGTGCCACCGCCAGTGCACCGGGAGGGTTGTCTCGGGGCCGGACTCTGGGCACTTCGGCCCTAAGGTTTTCCCTCTCTTTCTCTGTCCAGAGTGCATGAATCCTACAGGCCAGTGAGAACAGTAGCTCCCATATATGACCAGACATTAGAACCTTTTTCGGGAAGAGTGGGGAGCTTGTTAAAAAGCCCCATCGGGGACTCACAGTCAAAAGCTGCACTTTCGCAGTCTCCCTGGGTGGATTAGACCTGGCCTGGGGATGAGTCTGGCACCAGTGGCAGAAGACAAAGGTGGCAGGAAGGGTAGTGTGGCCACGGGGCAAGGACAGGGGTTGGGTTCTGTGACAAGGCCAAACTCTGGAAAAAATGGGCGAGAGGAGCAACATGGCCCTTGTTTTAACCATCGCCTCCCTTATAGAAACCACTCTTCAGTTATACAAGAAACACCCTCTTTAAAACAACTGCCACAGTAAGGACAAAGCTAAAATCTTTTTGGCTCCTCCCACCCCCCTTCTGGTCCCTTCATTCTTCAAGTTAGGCTTGTATCTTTCCAGACTTTAAACAAACACTATTTCTTATGTATACACATACTTCTAGAAAGAATGCCATGATTAACCTGTTCTTTTCTTCTAGCTGAAATGCTGTCGTGCTGTGTATGGCATTGAGCTTCTTTTTCACTCAGCACCATGTTGTTGAGCTCCATCCATACCACACAACCCTCTTGCATTGTGACTGTCCTGTGCAGAGGCCCCTTGCTCCATTCTGTTTGTACTGTAGTGGTCCCAGGGCTGAGCAGGCTCGGAACTAACTCCCTGGTAGCACCAGGAACACTGTTATTCTCTGCTGGGACTCCCTGGGGTGGGTGGAGCATGGACCTTGGGGATTCTTTCTCTAATCCCCCACCAGTGAAGCCCATCAGGATTTAGCAGAATAGAGGTTTTTCAGGAAGTATAAATATGATGAGAAATCAGAGTGCCCTTTCTGCCACTGGTATTTGAGGGTTTTGTTTGTAGAGTTCCCCAAAAGGAGGGAACTTTTGGCTCCCCCAAGAAGGGGCAGGGAAGGCAGAGTGGATGATAGACGGGAGACCCAGGTCAACTCCCTGCACACCTCTTCCCCTTGCCTGTTCTTTCTCTTGCGTAGCTCATGGCCTCTGTGGCTGAACTCCATTCTGATCCTTTGGAAGCCATTGGCCCAGGTAGTTCATGGCCTGAAACTGGGCTCCCAGGCCATCTTCCTGGAGTGTCGGGGGTGGCAGGAGAGAGATGGAAATCCACCAGCTGTGTCCCAGCAGGTGGGGAAGGAAGGAGGTTTTGCATTGTTGCCCAGGGTGAAAACTGCCTTGCAGGGCTACCCTGTGCCTCCTGTTTTTCTCCACCTCTGGACACAGCCCCTTGGCTGCTTAGAGCTGTTTGGATTTATTGTGTCTAATCAGATGAGCTGTAAGACACCTGTTGAAAGCTGTGTGCTTCAGCTTCTGCCTGCAAACTTGCCAAAGGTGTGTGTTACAGGAAAACCAGTGGTTTCCCTTGTTGACAATTCTCAGGCAAGGGCAGAGGATTTGGAGCCAGAGCCTTCTAGCTGTATGGCCTGAGGGAGGAGCTTGATGGCCCTGCTGTTGTAAGCAGGCTGACCGTTCCTCCTGTGTGGGGTATTGTGAGAAGGGACACCTCCTTAGCCCCTCCATGGGCCAGCCCTGGGCCAGGCATCCTGGCCACGAGGTGAATGGGGTGCCACAGCAGCGGGTGCACATCGCGCTCTGGGGTGGACAGGTGGTGTGAGGGTATCTGGCAGAGCTCTGGAACACAGCGGAAGCTCAGTGCCTCTCCCTCCTGTTCCTGTCCGAACTGTTCTGACCGCTGCACCTACTGAGGATGGGGACTCTGGCAGCATGTGCTTTATGTGGGGGAGGGAGGGGCTTGACCTCTTGGTGGGGATCTGAGTGGTGCCAGTCCAGATGGGGCTCTTCACAGTTGCCCTTCCTTTCTCAGTGGATGGCTTTGTGACCCTCAGTGGCAGAGCTGGGTGGGCAGAGGGCTAGTGACTTGGTTGAGGCCACATGGGTACAGAGCCGTCAGAACAGGACTCCAGTGAAGTGGCTGCCTTTTCCTTACACGGAGCTGCCACAGAATCTCATTTTGGAGGGGTATGATGGAGTCACTTGGCTTGTGCTGTGTCCTGCCTCTACACTGTGATTCTTTCTGTCGTATCTCACCCACTGATGGTGTCTTGATGGAGGATGGTAATTTTCTTTCCCAAGAAGTGTTTGATGGAGTGGTGGGGTTCTTTGTGCCGGCCCAAGGGCCGTTGCTACGGGAGAGTCACATAGCTTAGCGTCTGCTGGACAAACGTCCGTAGGGCAGCCTTCCTGTGCGCAGTGGGGCACAGACACTCCTCTCATAGGTAGTAGGCAGCGCTCTCGCCAGAGCTTAGTACCTATAGCCTCTCCCTTCGTCTGGTCCCCGAGACAAGACTAGAAGAGGTCGCAGCTTCCCTGCTGTGGAGCTAGGGCCATGGAGATGAGGGCCCAGAGACCTGGGGTTCTGGGAACAGCTGCCCCTCTGGCCCCACACAGACAGTCTTCATTCCAGCTCCTAGCCCAGGAGCTCTGGGATGAAGAGACGCACACATGTGATGGCTGATATTCCATGTAGATCGCACCTAGGTACTGGCCCATAGCCCTTATACAGGGACTGGGAAAAGTGATCCTCAGAGTTAGAAAGCATCTTAGAAGCTGATCCTCTGAGCTGTTTCCACCCTGCAGTGTGTGAGAGGTGGCTGGAGGCACAGCTCCAAGGCAATGGGTCTTGGGTGGGGCTCAGGAATCTGCTGCTTTGTAAGCACCCCGGGTCCCTCTGGAAGGGTGCAGAGGACACGATGGGATGTCCTGTGTTACCTCAGGGGTGCATTATCCTCTTCAGTGCTGTGTTGCTGTGTGTTGGGTGCACACCCTCTCCAGCTCCTTTTTCCCACCCTAGTGAGCGGGGGAGAGAACGAAGTGCTCATCGTCTGCAGTGGGGGCTCAGAACATTGGTGTTGGCTCTTGGCATGCTCAGACCGACACAGCAGAGCTGCTGTTGGCCCAGTTCTCCTGGCAGCCCTGGCCTCATGCTGTCTCCCCCTCCCAGGCAGAGGACCTCACTGCAGCCGTAGTGAGGGTCACAGCTGGGACCTTAAGAAGGGCACCAGGAGGTACTTTGTAAACTCGTGAACTGTGTAGTGCAGATACTGCGGGGGGCGGTAAAAGAAAGGACACTGGAGCTGCCGTGAGGAGACGTGGGTTTCAGTCCAGCTCTGTGCCTTACTTGAGGTGTGCTTCGGACGGGTCCCATAGCCTCTCCACACTCGGTGTCCCCAGCTATGAAATGGTGATGACGCTTCTGTGTGTCTGGGTTGCTGAGAAGATTATAAGTTTGCAAAGAAGGCAGCAGGCCTTCCTGCAGGGTAAAGCATGGTCCTGTGCAGGCTCAGACCCTGGGCCTAGCCCAGCCTGGTTTCGTGCTCTCATTCCAGATGGAGGGCCGGCGTGACAGCATGCTGGAGACAGCCAGGCACTGTTTCACGTCTGCGGCCCGCTGCGAGGGCGACGGTGATGAGGAGGAGTGGCTCATCCACTACATGCTGGGCAAGGTCGCCGAGAAGCAGCAGCAGCCGCCTGCTGTTTACCTGTTGCACTACAGACAGGCCGGCCACTATCTGCACGAGGAGGCTGCCCGCTACCCCAAGAAGATCCACTACCACAACCCACCTGAGCTGGCCATGGAGGCCCTGGAGGTGACACCGTGCCGGCCTCGGGTGGGGAAGCAGGGCAGGGGCGGGCCAGACTCCTTGTCTCCCTGGGGATGGGGCATGAGGTCCCAGTGACTCCCGTGCAACCTGTTGGAAACTTCTCTGTGTTCCGCAGCTCTGTGTGCAATGACATTAAAGCAGCCTTTCCTCTCTCTTCTAAGGGGTGCTTACCATCCTTTCTGGGAGAGTGAGTGTTTTGTGTGTCTTTCCCAGAAGAAAATCGCCTTTCCTCCTTAGCACGTGCAGGTTGCCAGAACCTGACTCGGTGATGATATCGATGTGGCACAGCATCTCCTGGTGCCTTTGTTCCTGGTGAGGGCACAGGCTGTGCCCAGAGCACCCAGCTTGGCAGGACAGGGCCTGTTCTCTTGGCCCAAGATTTGGGGTCTTGCACTGCTCCTCGAGGGAAGAGCAGTTGTTTACTGCTTGGATTTGCTTTACGATTTCTGGAGGACTTCACACCATGCTCTCCTTGATGCTCAGGGCAGCGCTGGGAGGCAGGCTGGGAGACTGCGGGCAGCACCTTTTGTAGGGAGGAAACCGAGTGCACGGGTGAGGATCCACATATGCTTGGGCCGGCCCAGGCCTTGCTGCTTCCTGAGCATGTTAGCTTTGCTCTTTCTGAGGCTGCGTGCCCAGCCCTTGCTAGTCCCCTGTGCCCGGCAAGCTTTTTGGAGTTTGGGCCAGAATCTGCTTGCTTATTATGCCTTGTCTGCCTTGATGTTTTTTTTTTTTCTGATTATAAAATTAACACATATTCATGGTTATAAAATATGTAAGAATCAAACATTCAGAAGTGTTTAAAATGAAAAACTAAAGTCCCTAGTGATCCTAGCCCCCCAACCCAATAATCCCTGTTCACAGTTTGGGCATGTCCTTATTGTTCTTGATCTTTCCCCCTGTTAACGTATAGATACATAGTAACATTTTCTTATCATTTTGCAACTGGCATCTTCCACAGACCAGTTAGTGCAAGGCATTGTGGGCTTCCTTCCCTGCCCTTGCGCCTTCTAGTCTGGCCAGACATCCACTTATTTGTGCAATCCCTTCGTCATGGGTTTGGCCTTCTTTTCCACTTCTTCCTCGACAGGGTGCAGACAGGGCCTGGCCTTGCATGCCTGTCAGGGAGCACTTACGGGAGTATTTCCAAGGGTCATTTCATGTTGCATCCACAGCGTCTTGTTGCCCTGAAAGGTTATACTGATCTATGAGCATGTCTGTTTTCCCTCAACCATGTTTTCCCTCTTTTTAATATCTGCTAATTGTGGAAGCAAGCAAAAAAGTCTCCTTTTTATAAATTTGCCTTTGAAAAATGGTTCACGCCAAGTGGTTGGCTGCAGCCGCCTGGGGGCCACGTGCAGAGGGTTCGTGGTGAAACGCGGAAGCGCAGTTTTGTATCGAGCACGTCTTCGGCAGCTTCCAGGTTGCCGTCATTCCTGGCCCCAGGTCCCATGTCCTTCCCATCATAGCTCTTTCATGCTTTCTCTTCAGGCTCATGGGCCTGTCCCTGGAAGGATGTCCACTTTGGGGCTGAGAAGGCTGAGGCCCAGCGAGCTGGTGCGACTTGCCCTAAGTCAGCAGCAGAAGGGAAGGGTGGTTGGGGCCGCTCTCCTGAGCCCAGACCCCTGTGCAGCACCTCTGGTAGCAACGAACCCGTGTGCAGGGAAGTAGTCCCGCCCTCGGGAAAACGATAACTCTGTTTTTGTCCGTGGTGTTTCTTTGACTTTTGGCTTCTGCTGCTGCCTGATGGAACCGATGAGCAGGCAGGATGGTATCCCTGTGGGGCCTGGGACTTCCCGGTGAGGAACTGAGGCCTAGCACACCGTGCGGGCTCACAGGAGAACGAGCACTCAGCTGCTTTAAAAATGACATTTCTCTTAAGACTTTAACCCTGCCCTGGTGAAAATTCACCTTTGCTGTTGAACCTTCAGTCCAAATACTGAACCTGCCACTTGGTTAAATTTTGCCAGTTGAACACTCTGCATTCCTCCAGGCGGAGCCACCTGCACATGTACGGGAGGCCTCCGAGTTTTTCTGTGGCTGAAAATGGACTAGGTGGGCTCATTACTATGGGGGCCGCAGGCGGGCTAGAGGTGGAGGGGCTTTGGGAGTGGGCGCCTCTGTCCAGGATGCCTCCCCGAGAGTGCTGCCTGGGCGGGCCACCTGGCATCTCACCTGGGTGGGTCCTTGGCAGCTTTTCTTGAGAACCACCTCTGGCTGAGGGGAAGCTGGTTAATCAGGGTCTGCAGCCACAGGGGTTCCCTGTCTTCATGACATCCTTTGTGGGAGTCTGTGCCACAGGCGGGAGCCCCCATTGCACCCACATGTGGGTGTGAAAGTCAGGCCGAGTCGCCGTGGAGGTGCCTGTGTGTGGTGCGGTGTTCGCTTGGGAGCAGTAGAGGGCAGGGTGGACCTGAGTTTAACCTGGCCCTGGGCTTTGCTGGCTGTGGGGCTTGGGCAACTTGCCTCACACATTTGTAAATGGAGAATTGTGGTGAGGACTCAAGGAAATGAAGAAAAGCCCAGGCCCTGAAGGGTGCAGCATACCTCCTACCCGTCCTGCCCCCGTGGGGCAAGCTTCTCCAGGCCTTCAGTACCTGGCTAGCCCCGCTGTGGGCACACAAACAGAAGTCAGCTGTTCCTCACTTCAGGGAGTCCGCGGCGCAGAGGCTCCCCTTTTTATGGGTGCCAGGAGAGGGTCCCACAGAGGGTGGCAGGGGCTGTGGCAGGAGGAGGTGCCCAGGGAGCGGGGCTGAGGGTTCTTACTCTCATTGTCTTACCACCACTTGCCTGCGTTACAGGCTGAACATTGAAGTTGGAACGCTGAGAGTTCGTGTCCATTTTAATTGTCAGAGCTTGCTTTGAATGACGTATAGGTTGGCTGGTTTAAAAGTGAATGAAAAAGGGCAGTGTGTGGCAGCCTGTCTCCTTGGTTAGGGGCTCTTTTCCAATGTGACCGACTGGCCTGTGGAATGAACCTTAGCAACTGGAAGGGCTGCTCACACCCGAGTATCATTCTCTTAGGTGTACTTCCGGCTCCACGCTTCCATCTTAAAGCTCCTGGGGAAGCCCGACTCTGGGGTCAGTGCAGAGGTCCTGGTCAACTTCATGAAGGAGGCTGCAGAAGGACCCTTTGCCAGGGGCGAGGAGAAGAATACGCCCAAAGCTTCAGAGAAGTGAGTAGCACGCTTTCACCCTGCAACTTATCCCATATGTACCCTGTTGGCTCATTTATAGCAAAGTGGCATTCAGGGGGTTGCTGCTGAGTAAATCAGAGCTAGTTGAGCCCCTGGAACTCATCTGGAGACTCCTGGTTGCTAGACCGAGTTATTTCTGTTGAAACTGAGGAGAGGCTGAGTGTGCAACACCAGGTCACCTCACGCTGGAGCCGTGCCCGGTGCCACCCCAGCCTCAGGGGCAGGTCCTAGGGAGAAGCCAGCTCCTTCCCTCTCCTTCCCTGCATGGGGGCACAGCTCTGCCCTATGCAGAGCACTGCAGGAAAGCAGTTCTCACGTTGCAAGTTCTTATTCCTGGGTCCTTTTCCATGGCCTGTCCCAAGAGTGGGGGCCTTGTTAGGGCCTGTGTGCTGCCTATTCTCCCAAGAAGCAGAGAGGGGCACTGGAGGCTCTTCCTGTGGTGCCCGAGAGTGTGGGGAAGCTAGGGCCTTGGTGTGGTTCCTTCACTGGGCTGGAGAGGACCCTTGGGCCTCCCCTTGATTGTGGCCCAGACTTCTTTTGCCCCAGTGTCCACATCTTGGAGCTTCGTCCCAGCTTGCCTCACCACTGTGCCCCTGCCTGGCTGGGCACTGTGCAGGGCTCAGCTTAGTGCCAGAGAGACCTGTGCCCAGGCTCTGTCCTTGAGGCCCATTGTCTTATGGGAGAGATGGGCATGCACTTGACAGGTCACCCAGGTGGATGCGGTGTGCCCTAGAAATTATAGGTGTGTACTTTTTAGTCACAGAGGGCCCCCAAGTACAATGATGTTGTCTTTTATTGATCGTAACTCTTTAAAAAAAAAAATTACTGGGGCACCTGGGTACCTCAGTCAGTTAAACGTCCAATTTAATTTCAGCTTAGGTCATGATCTCAGGGTTATGCGACACTCAGCGGGGAGTCTGCTTGGAATTTTCTCCCTCTCTCTCTGGCCCCCCCCACTCACGTGCACGCTTGCTCTTCCTCTCTCTCTCAAATAAATCAATCTTTTAAAAAAATTATTAAATTATAGGGGCGTCTGGGTGGCTTAGTCAGTAAGCGTCTGCCTTTGACTCGGGTCATGATCCCAGAGTCCCAGGATCGAGCTCCGTGTCAGTCTCCCTGCTCAATGGGGGGTGTCTGCTTCTGCTTCTCTCTCTGCCCTCCCCCCACTCATTTCTCCATCTCTCAATTAAATAAATAAGTAAAATCTTTTAAAAAATTATTAAATTATACAAATAATACATGAATGTATTCTAGTTATGGAAAATTCTGGCAATGTATAAACAGATAGGCTAAAATGTGACAAATTCCTTCTCCTCCCCAGAATTAGCCACTGTTCATACTTTATTTTCTCAAATAATTATCTGTGCATTTACACACACTTACATTTACATGTACAATTATAGAGTTTTTTTTATTTTATAAAAACAAACTACTGAAGCTGCTATTCTGGAGTTTACTTCTCCCATGACAAGGGGTCCATCCACTCCATTCTATGTAGTGGCTATCAGCAGTCTGTGGCTATGTATTATTCCATAGCATGGGTGCATCGTTTTCTGTAGCCATTTTGATGGAACATTTCAGGTGTTTCTAACTTTTTTGCTCAACAGCGTTGTAGCAGATATCTTTATACACATGGGAGCTTGCAGTAAACCCAGATGTTTTCTCTGTCTGCATCTTGTTGGGGATTAAATCTGTCAGGCCTCGGGCATCACATGGAAGGGTATGCTGACTTGGCATGGAGGGGACCTGGGGTAGGTGCTTCTCAGGAAGGGCTTGTCATCTCCCCTGCAGTCTCCTGGGGCCTGGGGCCTGAGACAGTTGGACAGTGGCCAGTTGGGGGCCAGAGCCCAAGTGGGTGCCATGGGGGCAGCTCCTTCAGCACCTTGGACCACCAGCCAGAGGGGCAAGTCATCTGAGGTGTGTGGGAGCAGTGGGCCCTAGGAGGGCAGAGGAAGCCCTTGAAGGTGGCATGGGGTCCAGCAGTCAAGAAGGGCACTGTTTCAGACCAGCACACGTCCCGTTTCGGTGGGATGTAGAGATTCTGACCTGCACCCCAACCATCTTCCCACAGAGAGAAGGCCTGCCTGGTGGACGAGGACTCCCACTCTTCAGCTGGGACACTGCCGGGCCCCGGAGCCTCCCTCCCCTCCTCCTCTGGCCCAGGTCTGACATCCCCACCTTACACAGCTACTCCGATTGACCACGATTACGTCAAATGTAAAAAACCCCACCAGCAGGCGACGCCGGACGGTACAGTCCCTGTTCTCCCTACTGCCAGCCCAGGGCGGCACGCCAATCACGGGGGAGGGTGCTTCGGGTGATGAATCGCTTTGTTTTGGTGAGGGGGGTTGCTGGGTCTGGGGTGACACGGGCAATGTTGCGGCTGTTCATTAACCTCATGGCCTCACGGTGATTCTGTGCTTCCAAAACATGCTCAGGGTCGCCACCTGCCAGTTAGCCCATCTGGGGGCTGGGAAGGGGCAGGGCAGGCTAAGGTGTCTTGTGTCTATGAGCCTATATCTTCCCACCTGAAGAATGGGAGTGTTAGGGGCACTCGGAAGACTCTGTGGACTCGCTTTCGGGGTCTGTAGGCTGCCTGGAGTGGCCTCTGTGCAGTCAGCCCAGTGGTGCTGGCATCGTGCCTGCATTATTACGGCACATCCTTCTGACAGCCGTGGGAAGGCTGAGTCTGTCACCCCTGGGAGTCCAGATAGGGCAGTGGGGGGAGTCAGCTGGGACCGTGTACGAGGCCATCCTTACATGGGATAGGGCAGGTGGCGACCTTTAAACCACATTTCTTACTAACATTAGGAGGCTCGCATGCTGACCTCATAGCTTGATTTCTTCATGTTCTCCTCACCTTTACAGCAATAAGCTGTGATAAAGGCTTTGCTGGAATGAGCCAAATCCATGGACTGAGAGGGCATTAAAGTGGAGTTCTGGGGAGGCAGTGACAATGCCGACAGACACGCAGGCCTCGCTCAGAAGTTGATGATCGCATCAGGCTGTGGGGAAACAGGCCTTGCTCTGCCTTCCCCAGGGTGTGGGACATCCCTCACCCATCGTGTGTGTTCCCAGAGCACGCGGTGTTGTGAGTGAAAGGGGTGTAAAGGGCTGGTTTAGAGAAGCACTGAAGGAAGCCGGCATGAGGGAGCCCTCTGGGCAGGGATTTGGTGGTCTGAGAGGAGAGGAGACTTGCCCCTCCTGGATTCTGTTTGGCCTGCAGGGAATGTGTGGAGAGACAGGTTGTAGAGCTGAGTGTGTGCTGCTGCATGACTGACTGCGTTACCTCCTTGCACCCCAGAGGACCGATTCAGTCCTGCACACATCCTGAAGCAAGCCCTTCCCCTTCTTACTTAGCCCAAGTTCAACAGGAAAACTTCCCTGTTCCCAGCCTTTTTATCAATCTGCTCTGCAAATTAGTTTCTGCCAGGTACGTCCTGTGAGGATTTAACATCATGCCAGCTTTTGTGAGAGAGGAACGCCTTTCGTGGCTGTCCACAGGCCTGTGGCTGGCACCCCTTCCAGCCCTGCAGGTTCGAGCCAAGCTTGGGTAGCCCCTAGAGCTGGAAGTGGCTCCCCTAGTGTGGGCACACCCCCGGGAGCAGAGAGGAAGGGAGGCAGGAAGGGACCGTGATGTCGCCAGGCAGTGCTGCCCAGCTGCCCCATGCACATGGAGCTGTAGGGAAGCAGAGTGTTGGGGGCAGGCACTGGTGTGACATGTCCTGAGTGCCAGCATACTGGTTACTTGCCCTGGAAGTTTGCAGAGGGAGCCATACATATGGGCTCAAATATAATTTCAATGGTTGTACATTTTTCAGTGATTGTAAAAAAAATTTTTTTTTCAAAGTGATTTCTGTCAATGATGTGGAACCATGGTCTACCTTTACCCAGTCCCAGCCCGGTGTGCCAGGAAGCTCTGGACTGGCCATGCTGTGCTCCACACAGGCCTGGCTGCATAGTGCTTTCAGAACTCCTGCCCTCCTCACCTCAGAAAGAAAGCAGTGTCTGCAACAGGAAAATGTTCGGGCCCTAAAATAGCCATGATCTTAGAATGTTAAAGTGGCCCTTTTAGCTATTATACCAGCTCGTAGGGAAAGGCCCTGGCTGTGGCAGAAGCAGCAGATTGCTTGTGTCAGGGGATATGCTGGTAGCCTCAAGGCCTGCACTGCCCACCTCTGTTCCTGCCTCCTGTGACCCAGCCGGGGCTGGCTAACTACCCTGGGAGAACGTGTAGCCTCACACTTTTCATACAATGCCTCAGCCTGAGACCAGCCTCCCTTGTGGGAGGATGGGGCATTAGTGCTCACTCTAAGCCATGGCCAAGCCCTTCTCCAGGAAGGCTGATGGGAGCTTCTAGCCCTGGTACCGACCAAGAGAAGCAGTTCAGTGACCCACTCAAGGCCAGACAGGGAGGCCAGGGCAGAGCAGGCTTGGAGTGAGGGAGATCTGCATTTCAATCCCAGCCCCACTGCTACCTTGCTTGGCCACCTTGGGTGAGGGACTTCACTCTGAGCCTGTTTCCTTACCTGGAGAATGGGAATAATGTTTTTCTCATGGGTATTAAAGGAAGGTGCACACACATTGCAGCCACATCCTAGACGCAGTCATCCCCCGGTCATCAGAGTTGGCACAAGAGCCATGCAGCACCACACATGGTTTGCACCCTGTCTCTCAGGCCAGTGGTGTGGCCTCAGAAGAGGGGCAAGTGGTGTCCTTGGAAGCAATAGCCTCTGAGTAGGCCTGGGCCTCTGGCTTTCTGGGCCCAAGTCTCTTGCACCCTGCAGCCTGTCAGAGGCTAACTTGTTACCAGCTAGACAGGGAGCCAGGTATTAGGACTTCCCTTGGGTACAGTTAGGACACCCTGCCTTCGAGCTGCCCTTCTACTTTTGTATACCTATGCTTCAAAATCAGAAGTCAGCTGGGGTCAGTTCTTATTTGGGGTACATTTTTAAAAGAGAGAAAAATAGCTTCATGTTTTATGGAGATACTCGACATTTGATAATGGCTTCTCAGTAGGACCCAGATTTGCTCTCTGGACTGGCCCCACCTGTACCCTTGTGCCATCCTGCACTAGTGTTGGAAGCTTCCTACAGCCTGTCCACAGCTCTGGCTAAAAAACCCTTGGTACTGGCCCTTGTTTTGCTCTGAGACTCCACCACGGTCAGGTTTGAAAGCTAGCCCTTTGCAGGTCGGCTGAGAGGGTACCCACAGCTGACCTGAAGAGGGGCCCTTTGGCCAAGCTGAGAGAGAGACCAAGAAAGAGGACGAACTAAGTCATGGCTGCCACTACTGGCAACCCTGCCTGAGCACTCCTTCCTGTCTGCCTGATTTCTCCCTTCCATCTTGGGACTTGTCCAAAGTCCTGAAATCCTTAGTGTTAACACTTCCTGACCAGGAAAAGGAAATCACATAGGGAGTACGTTGTGACCCTCAAGGGGCTCCCAGTGATTGCTGTTTACACATGTTCAAATATAGCATGATGAGATTTCTGAACAAATTCTGTACCCCTGCCTGGCATGGAGTATGTGAGCGTGTGTGTGAGTAACTGGGCCCCACCACATAGCAGTGTGTGCTTGCTCTGGGCTAGGCTCCGGGAGAGGTGCCTGGAGTCCCATTCTCACAGCTGCCCTGCAGGTTTGGACATGTGTCCGGTTTTCTGGGAGGAAGCCAAGCTGAGGGCAATTGGGTGCTCATCCAGGGCTGCCCGCCTAGCTGGTGTGGAGCCAAGGGAGAGCTGGGGTCTAAGTCTCCTTCCATCCCAGGACAGAGAAGACTAACACTGGGAAGGTCCCAGTTGACCTTATGGAGACTGGACCTGCGTGCATTTCCCTGCTTAGCTTATTGGAGGTTTGTCAGTAGCAGGGCCTAGGAAGCAGGGTTGTCACAGGACGCCTTGGTCCATACTTCGCCCAGCTCAGCCAGCCTTCGGGATATGTACATAGTGGCTCTGTTGGACTGCCAAGACCCTTGCTGTCTGCCTGCCATGCTCAATGTCACCTGAGAATCTCGGAGCCACAGTCGGCCTCAGAAAGCAGAGGCCTTGCCCTGTGGTCAGTCTGAGGCTGAGCCTTCTGTGGGGTTCTTCAGCCAGCCCATGGCCATGCCCATCCAAGGCCCATCAGCATCGCGCTGGGTGCATGGAATGATCCTGGTTCCTGCTGCAGGTGCTTGGGGAAGGCAAGTGTGAAGCTGTGAATCAGCTAAGGGTCAGGGTGCAACTCAAACCACCCCCAAGAGACCTGGCCTGGCCTTGGTGGGTGAGAGGCCTTCCTGAGAAGGCAAAGCTTAGCAAAGGTCTGGGGGTGTGCCAGTGTTTACTGTGAAGGGTGGGAACAGAGAACAAGCTGGGAGAAGAGTGGGAGCCATGGAGGCTGGTATTCAGGGTTGCAGGACGCCCATCTGGCCCTCCTTACAGCACGAACAGAGCCTGCCCTAAGCCCCAGGCTGTAGGGTGTGGGCCATATGGGAGCCCAGGGTGCCCTATGCAAGCTCCCATGTGACCATCTGTCCTCACCTGCCATGTTGTCACCGTTTGTGTTGTGTCCCATCTGTGCTCATCCTTGCCTGCTCACCTACACTGCCTCCACCAATATTGCCCGTGCTGCCCCTAACCCTGACCACACTCTGTTCTCCAGGCTTTGTCTTTCTGCTTGCACTGTCACGGCTCGCTTCAGGGGACAGCGCAGACCGCATGCTTCGTCCTCAGTCCGGCTCCCTGCTCCCCCTGTGACCAGGAGCTCCTCCACATCTGCTGGTCCTGTGATTTGGAGAGTGTGTGTTTGATGTGCTTGGCTTCTGCCCACAGCCCATGTTCTCAGTTCTGGCCAGATGCAGTGGTGGCCTCCTCCCACCGCTCGTCCACGTGGCAGGTGGCTTAGTCCAGTATTTCCATTGCTTTGCTCTTTCTGGCTTTAAAAAGATACCAAGCTATCCTCACAAGGACAAGTGTGTAAAAATGTACATCGTGCACAGTAGCCAAGATGTTCTGAGGTGGGCCCTGTGTGTGCAGTCTGTGGTGTCCGGGCTCGGGCCAGGGGGCGCTGTGTGTGGCATCCGTCCTTGCCAGCCTGCCTTCCCAGGGTGAGGGAGAAGTCAGCTCATGGGGGGCAAGCTACATTCCTTGAACAGACATTTTCAACGTGGGAGAGGCTTGTTGTGGAGCTTAGGTGGCCCTGCATGTGCCCCTGCAAAGTGGGGACTGATGTTCGGGCAGGGAGGGAGGCTGTTAGAGGGCAGAGCCAGTCACCTTTGTTCTTTTCTCCATTCTTATTTTCCAAGAAGCCTCTCTGGGCTGAAGCTGGTCATGCATATGTTGAGTGCCTGCTGTGTGCTGGGCATGGAAGAGGGCCCCATGACGAAAGCCAGGAGGAGAGCACCCTGATCCGTGCTGCCTGGTTGGATCTGTGTGTGCCTAGGTGGTGTCCTGGGGCAGTGGTTGGTGCCAAGAGGGAGTGCCATGAACTGGCTGTGGGGCCTAGTGGGTTGGGAGGACTTCTGGAAGAGGTAGCCCTTCAGAGGCTGGAGGGCGATTTCAGGTGAGAGGCAGTGGGAGCAAAGACATAGAGGTTGGAGACCCCTACTGCGTTTGGATAGTGAGGTGATTGGGGTGGGAGGAAGAGAGACCTTACAGAGAGAGAGCTTGAGAAACCAGCTGGGTCCGAGATAGGGGCACAAGGACTCTTTGCTCAAGGCACAGTGTGACAGAGTGATGCATGGTGAGGGTCCTACAGTGAGCAGTGCACACGAGGCCAAGTCTTCTCCCAGCTCTGAGCATCAGGGGCCCAGAGGGGTGGCGCTGCTGTCTGAGCACTGGCCACAGTGATACTCTTATGCCCACCTGCTGCCTTTGTGAGTCTGCCTCTTTTTTCAGGGGTCCTTGTGTATCTGGTAGCTCTCTTCTCTTGGGCATCTGTCCAGGCTCCTCGGTCTGCCAGAGGGCGCCCCTCCCACACAGCTAGCCTGGCTTCCGCTGGATGTGTTCTTTTGTGATGGTCAGCGGGGACCCACTGGGGCAGAGTTAGTCCAGCTGAGAGATTTGTCAAAATATTGATTCCACCCAAGCTTACTGTTCTTAGAAACCTCTTGCTTTCTACTTGGCAGAGCATTTGTGATCTTTTCAGAGTTCATTAGTCAGAGTTTCTGCGGATGTTGATGGTACAACCATGCCTTTTCCCCCAGACTTTCATTGAACTGAGCTGATGGAATAAATGGTTGTGAGCTGTTTCTAGTCTTAACTGCTGGAGCAGGTGGAGAGAATGTACCAGGAAATTTGCGTCTTGTAAGCAAAGAGTTCTTTTAGGTTGGCCTGGAAATCCTGAGAATGTTCGAGGGATTTGAACTGAGTCAAACCTGAGCCAAAAAATCGTCAGAATAGTCTGCTCTCACACTCAGTGGAATGGACAGCCTTTCTGTCACCAAACCTGATCCCTTTTCCTCTGCGTCCCCAGCTGCCATTCCTTTGCAGTTGGCCCTGCAGGTCCCACCTCAGAAGCGGAGGTGTCATCAGCAGTTGGCTGGCAGATGAACATCCCTCTAAGGATTCCAGGGAGGGGCTGGGGTGGCCCAGAGGCAGAGATGTGAAATGTTCCAGTGATTAACAGTAAGAGAATGAAATATTTATAATTTTGCCACAAATATTAATTAGCGCGAACAGGTTTTGTGTGGGCAGACTTTTAAAAGGACATTCTGAAGAAGAGCAGAGCCAGCCTGTCCAGCCTGTCCACTAGTATGTCTTCTTTCCTCTTGCTCTCTAGGCAGCTCCTTAAGGAAATCAGGATCCTGGGCTGTGGGCAGTCCGTGGGGTCCCATTTTAGGTACATGCTTCCCTGGAAGGCCCTCTCTGCCCAGTCCTTGGGCATATGTCCAGGCTAGGAAGCCTGGCTCTTCGGCTGAGTTGGGCTCTCCTATGCAAAAAAGCTTTCCATCTGTCTTCCTGCTCTGCCTCAGGACCAGGAAGCCAGGAAAACCCCCAGCCCAGGCCAATCTGTAGAACGTCCAGGTAGTGGCAGAGGCAGGAAGGCAACCAGTTCTGCCTTCCTCTGCTCTCCTCTTCTGGCTCTGCTCCAGCAGGCAGGTTAGAGAAGGGAGGGCCTTTGCCTCCCGAGCCCTGGCAGACCCGCCTGGTTATTCTCTGAGCATCAGTACAGGCCAGCGCCCTGGGGGTGTCCTGGGGTACCTGTAGGATGTGGAGGAAGCACCCCAGGCCATTAGTGCAGAGTTACAGAAAGCCGTATGTCAGGTCATTTGGACCCTTGGCGCACAGCATCCCAGATAAAGAATGTGATATCCATAGACCACTTTGAGGAAAAGGTGGGACTATAGCCAGGCCTGGAAGGAAGCTGCAGGCTCTTTAAGCCAGAACTTCCCCCCCAGACACATATGAGCTCCCCATGCCCCTTTATCAGGGCACAGTGCTAGCATCCATGCTGTTCACGGTGCTGCTTGAGCCTGTGCTGAATTCAGCTGGTCAGGAGGCAGGTGGGACATGCTTAGGGTGGTTTGGGTCTTGCCCAGAGTCATCGTCTGCCCAGTGATAGTCATTCTTTAAGAGCTTTTCATTCCTCTCATTCACTCTAGTGATGTAAAAGAAATGAACTTAGTTTTCTTTTAATCTGACTCGCTTCTTGGTGTAGGTTGCTTCCTAGTATTCAAAACCAGCATGATTTTATTTTATTTTATTTTATTTTATTTTATTTTATTTTATTTTATTTTTTTTAAAGATTTTATTTATTAGACAGAGATAGAGACAGCCAGCGAGAGAGGGAACACAAGCAGGGGGAGTGGGAGAGGAAGAAGCAGGCTCTCAGCGGAGGAGCCTGATGTGGGGCTCGATCCCATAACACCGGGATCACGCCCTGAGCCGAAGGCAGACGCTTAACCGCTATGCCACCCAGGCGCCCCCAGCATGATTTTAAACAGCTTTGTGCCAACCCTCTCCAAAAGGATTGGAGAAAAACTTGGCCCTGGGCAGTCATTTGCAGTGATGTGCTTGTCCTCTGTTTCCCAGACACGTACCTCTCTCAGGGGTGGGCAGGAACCTTGGCAAGCACCCCCCACCCCCTTGCTTTACAGGCCTGGTAAGGAGAGGTCCCAGCTCCAGCCAGGGAGGGCACCTCAGTGTGCAGAGCTCCCCCCTCTCCAGCTCTCTCCCAGCAGCCTGCCTGCAGGGGGCACCACGCTACTGTGGTTGGGGGGGTGGGTGGTGAGGCTTCCAGATCCATGTCACTTCCTTCGAGCATCAGCCTTCCTCAGGGCCCCTTAGGTGCTCTTGATCACCCCTGGGACGGGGGCTTGTCTAGAATCACCATGGTTCCCCCCAAGGCTGATGTTGGGTTTTGCTCTCCACCCTTTCAGAGGGTGGGCTGTTCTGGGTTCTCGTGTGTATGTCTGAGAGGCTCAAAACGGGAGGCCGGGTCGCAGTCCCTCAGCTTGCATGTGTCCTGCTCCTTGGCTGTGGCTGTTGTTGCTGTGGATGTTGTTTTTAAAGAGTCTCAGCAGAGGCCCCACCTGCTGATTTTTCTCCCAAGGGAGCAGACCCCCCCGAAGCCCAGTGCTGCCTGGTCTTGCCCACGCCATTCTTAGTGCAGTCTGCTGCCTTCCCTGCTCGCTCTGGTGCATTAGAGGTTCCCTCAGTAGGCAGCATCACGAGGGTATTAGCATGTTGGGAGTAAATATCCGTTTGCCTAAGCCAATCCATGGTTTTTGTAATAATCACAACTGGGATTCCAGCAAATTAGTGATTCTTTAGGCCCAAAGCCCAACAGCTTGTGAGTGCGTGAGCTCATCAGGCAGCGTGCCAGTTCTCGTGAGATCCTCCTGGCTAGGCTCGCTTCCCAGACGCTTGCCACACGATGTGCTGCTCAGCCGTGCAGTGACTGACTACAGCTGGATGCTGGCGAAAAGCGCCTGCCCTGGCCTGACTTTCAGAAGGACTTCTTCACTGCAGGAGTGTGGCCTGCCATCTTGTCTGAGCCATTGGTATTCTCTTTGTCAGGGCCAGAGTAAATGTTGCACGGTGAGATGGGTCACTGGGCTGTCACGCCTGCATGGCAGGCACTAGGCCAGGCCCCTGTGGGGATCCCATTTGTGTGTTGGGGACAGAGCAGGGAGAGCAGCGATAAATATGTTGGGCGGCCTGGAGCAGCCCAAGTGGCAGACCTGGGATGGGAGTGTGGGTCTGAGACTCCTGAGTCCTGAGCTCCTGCAGCCGCCCTATGTGGCCTCTGGAGCCGAGGTTCTCCTTTCCACAGAGACTGGAAATGGGCTGCCCCTGCCATTTCTCTGGGAGAAGTGATCCCCTCACACTGGGGACTTGGGTTTGGGACTTCTCATGAGGGCTGCAGGCCTGCCAGGAATCCCCATTTGGTGCTCACAGAGCCTTGGGGTCTGGCCTTGCAAGTCAGGGAAGAGCCCCTCACTGAATGTGAGACAGAGGAGTCCAGCCAGGTCCCTGCTCCCCCATTAGTGAGACACAGAGCTTCTGTGTTGGCCACTGAAGGGTCTTATATACACTTCACGGCCCCCATATAGTTTCTGTTGTCCACCAGCCCAGCTGATACTGATACCCACCAGTTACAGGACAGTAGACATTCCAAAGGCAGCTAAGGAGGAAGGGCTATGGCAGGCTCTGTGAGGCTGTCTGAGAGGTCACTGTCTCCAAACCGTGGTCTGTGATCAGATATGGGTGAAGAGGGTGGAGCTGCAGAGCTGCCTTTGGAAGCACAGGCCTAATTCCATGTTTCTCTGTGCAGGCAGGACCACTTTGGACGGCCCTGTCATGTCGGTGTGTAAGAAGCGATTACCACCCCATCCACATGATCCTGCTTAGGCATAATATGCAGCCTGGCATAAGCAGAACCCTGTGCCCATTCAACAAAATCTCTAATGTCAAGTTGGAGACATTACTGGGCAAAAAAACCCGGCTCAGGTTCTCTGAAATAATATTGATAATCAAGGGGATATTTTGTCAACACTTAGGGTGTATCAAGTCCTGTTTCAGGCACTTTTCATGTATTAACGTATTTAATTCTCATAACAATTCTGAGGAATGGACATTTGTATATATCACAGTTTTACAGTGGAGAAACTAAAATGTAAAGAAATTATGGCAATTGCATAGGCTCTCCAACCTAGTAAGTGACTGTCAGGATTTGAACTGAGGCAGCCTGGATCTCCCAAAGTGCAGGCCTTTGATTTTGTTGAAACAACTTTACATTTTGTTGCAAGGGTTTTGCCCACCAGCGTGCTCACTTCTGCCTTCCTAGGGGGCTCCCAGTATTTGAGATAGTTGAGCAAAGGATTGGAAGGTCCTGGGGGCCGTGTCTGCCTCTGTCCCTGTGTCCCCAGATGCTGCTGTACCATTGGCCTCTCTGAGAGGATATGTAGTTGCAACTCGTAGGTGGGCAAGGGCTTAACCTGTTCAAGGTTACATAACTAGTGAGTATCATGAGAGGGACTTGAACTTGGCTCTCTTGATGCCTATTTCATTGAGCTTCCTCTTTCAGATACACAAAGTTGGAGACAAAGTTTTATTTTTTAAGGTTGTGTTTTGTCTTTTATTATTGGTTTATTATTTATATCTTTTTTAAAAACGTGACTGCCTTAGGCTTAACAAAATACATGTTTAAGTGACCATAGTCCACCTTCAAGTGATCTCATACTACTCATGTGCAGTGAAGGAAACCATTTCTTTTACCCTTGTGGTCATTCCTTTTACTTTTACATAAATTGCAAGCTCGCAATAGGCTGCTGCTAGTTTTGCTTTAGGCAGTAGACAGGAATACTTTAGAGGAACTACACATGAGGAAAAAGAATGTCTTTTCTATTATTACTTTAACCATTTCTGAGGAACTTCATTTCTTTATGTAGATCCAAATTTCTATCTGGTTTCAATTCATTCTACCTGAAGAACTTTCTTTAACATTTCTTTAACATTCAGATTTCATGGTAAGGAATCCTCTCAGCTTTTGTTGTCTGAAAAAGTCTTTATTTCTCCTGCATTTTTGAGAGATATTTTCACTGGATATAGAATTTGGGGTTGACTTTCTCTTTTTTTTTAAATTTAAGTCATCTGGACACCCCAAGTAGGGCTCAAACTCAACAAGCCTGAGATGAAGAATCAAATGCTCTTCCAGCTGAGCCAGCCAGGTGCCCCTGGGGGTGACTTTTTTTTTCTTTTCCTTTTAGCTCTTTAAAGATGGTGTCTGACTTGCATGGTTTCTGATGAGAAGTGTGCTGTAGTTCTTAACTTTGTTCCTCTATATATGATGTGTCTTTCTCTGCCGTGGAAATTTCCTCTCTACCTTTGGTTTTCAGCAGTTTGTATATGAGACCTCTAGGTGTGGTTGTTGTTGATGTTTTCGTTTTTGTTTTTTTTAAGTATGTGTGGAGGAGTCTTTGCCCTTCTTCATGTTCTCTGAGATTCTTAGTGATTTGATGTCTTCCATTAATTTTGAAAAATTCTCAGTCATTATCTCTTTAAATATTTCTTCAGGCATGTGTCCATCTTATTTCTCTCCGGGATTCTAATTAGATGTTAGGTCATTTGGGTTTTCTTGGGTGCTCTGTTCTGATTCCCCCCCCCACTCTCCTTCTCTCAGTTTGGATGATTTCTACTGACCTGTGTTCAAGTTTTGGTTATTTTTCCCTCAGCTGTGTCAGGAATGCTGAGAAGCTTGACAAAGGCATTCTTTGTCTCTGCTCTTGTGTCTTTTATTTCCAGCATCTTTGATTCTTGCTCATAGTTTCCTTCTCACTCCCCAAACTCCCCCTCTGTACATGCATGCGTCCACCTTTTCTACCAGAGCCCTTAACATACTAATCACATTTATAAATCATATTCATCTTAGTTTTTTTTTTTTTAAGTGTATTTATTTAGTAATCTCTACGCTCAATATGGGGCTTGAACTCAACCCCAAAATCAAGAGTCACATGCTCTTCCAACAGAGCCAGCCAGGTGACCCTGATCTTAGTTACTTTTAAATTTCCCATCAGGTAGTTCCAACATCTGGGTCATCTCTGAGCCTAGTTCTGTTGATTATTTTCTCTCTTGACAATGTTCTTGTGTGTGTGTGCGCCTCATTTCTATACTGAATATCAGATATTATGTGTAGGACAGAAGAAACTGAAATAAGTCCTATTTATACCTGGAATGGGCTTCTCTCTCCTGTTTCTAGGCTGTTAGGAGGGGGAGTTAGGCTAGTCAGAAGTTGAGCTGGGGTTGGGTTTTGTTGTTGCCATGGTTACCTTCAGTGTACCACTGGTTTCGAATTCCTGTGATCTTACCTTATGCTCACAGCAGAGCTGATTTGCCAGAATATTTTCTCAGTGTTCCATTCCCACCTTCAGCCTTAGGCCTTTTGTGTACACTTCAGGGAGGGTCTCTCTCCATGTTCTTGCCCCTTTTCCTGTGGTAGACTGCTTTGCTTGTTACTCATGCTTGCTAGCCTGGGGTAGGGGCAGGGCTGGTTCTCTTTTGTCTTTGTCCAGCCTCAGACTTAGGCAGACTGTGTCCCTGCATCACAGGAGTGGGCTTTTCTTCCCCTAGTGGTGGGAGACTTCAAATGTTTGGGCCCCAAATGGTTTCTTGCCCCTCCCTCGGGACGTGTTTCTTTTCCCTTCTCACAGCTGCAGTGGGTCTTCACCTGTACCCTGGAGGCAATAAGATTTGCTCTCTCTTCCCAGCTGGCTTAAGGCTTTTGTGCACCAGGGCCAAAAGGTCCCACCAGCGCTTCCCGCCTTTCCTATAGCAGCAAATACGCCTCCTCTCCAGGCCTGCACCACTGGAAGGTTTCCTTCAGTCTCTCTTCCTGCACTGCCCCTGATCTTTCTCATGAGCACATGTGGAGGTCCGAGGAGAGGAGCTAACACATGGGTAGCAACCTCCCTTGTGTCTGTGTCTCCCAGGGATCTCTGCTTTCACTCTAGACTGCACTTGGCATATAGTAACCAGATAAAAATGTCTGCAGGACTCTCTCACCTGCTTCAGTTGTTTATGCCTATTGTCTCTGTGTGGTAGAAACACTATAGAATGGTGTACTACCATGCATCTCTTTCCAACTCCACCTTCAGCAAGATCATGTTGGCTGGTAGCCTGAAACTGGCCATGGTGGGAGTATTTACACCACAGAAATCAGTAAATGCTATAACCGCGGGTTTCCCCCACTACCCTGAGAGCCAGTTGTTAACCATTTTCCTGGACACCACCATTTGGGGAAACCCCACAAGGTTGACCATGGAGATTGATGCCTTTGGTGAGTGGCTTAGTGTCCTCCGGCACGGGTAGGACTAAGCAGGGTCACAGTGGCTGTGCTCAGGCCATCTCCTCTGCGGGGCAGTCACCAGGACACTCAGCCTGAGGAGGCCCCTCTGTGTTGGAGCTGGTGTGGATTCATGCTGCTGCCCTCTCTCCCTCCTTTTCTCCTTAGAGCGCAGCCAGGACAGCACAGCCGTGGCGCTCTCAGACTCTAGCTCAACACAGGACTTCTTTAATGAGCCTGCCAGCTCGTTGGAGGGTTCCCGGAAGCTATACGTGGAGAAGAAGCTGCCCATTTCCAGTTCCCAAGCAGGACCGACTGCTAAAGACCTTCAGGGGGCCACAGAGGAAAGAGGTATGAAGACCTAGCTTTGTGCGTTAGAACTGCTTTGGTGACCCGTGGCAGTCTGGGCAGTCTGAAGAACATGGGCTCCCGAGTGGCCCACGTCCGGCCTGGCTCCTGTCCTCATACCTCCACCTGCTGCTCTGGGACCTCGGTTGGGCAAGTTATGCCCCTCTCTGGGCCTCTGTGCTCCCTGTAGGGTGGGAGCGATCCCAAGGCCCACTCCGGGGGTTGTGAGGATGAAACGAGGTGGCTCAGGAAGAAGCTCACACGGTGCCTGGAGTCCAGTGTGCACTCAGTGACACTTGACATTGTTGTTGTGACCCCCACGGCCCAGTGTGGGAAAGCCACGTCTATGACGTGAGTGCTCGTATTTTTTTTTTCTTGCTACATAGTCATTAAAAAAGTCTTTGGATCCTAAATGTCACCAATGTGTTTTCTTTTTAGTCTGAATCACATCAGGCCTTTAGGAAAAAGTGCCCCCTTTTTCAGGCAGGGGGCCCTGATCCAACCCTGGGGCATGCCCAGCTTTCGTGGGGCCCCCAGACCCCCTTTGTGGAAACCAGTGGGCAGAGCCCCATGCCTGCTTGCGGGAGAGCACGGGCAGGCTGCATGTGTGCGGTGTCACTCTGGGGCTGCGGCTGGGTGGCCGGCCACGGGTTTTGAGAGCTCTCCCACCCTGGCCAGGGCTTGCCGAACAACAACAACAATAACAACCCAGACCCCTGCTCAGCGGCCCTGTGCCAGGCACTGTGTAAACTCCTTTTGTCCTCCCAAATACCCTAGGAGACAGCCCTGCGGCTCTTCCCACGTTACAGGTGAGGAGCCTGACATTCGAAGAGGGTCGGAAATTTGCCCAGGGTTATTCGGCACCCTTAACCTCTGCCCCATTCTCCCTCTCTGGGTAGGCTGGGAGGGGCAGCTAGGGTTGGTGATGACGTCCCTAGGATGTGTCTGCACAGGCCCTGGCTGGGAGAGTTGAGGCTTGGGTTCCCGTGTAGATGTGGCCAGAGTCCTTCATGCTGGCAATGGGCTGTCCTAGCCCTCTGCTCCTCACCTGCCTCCCGTGGCTGGCCTTAGCGACTCGTGAGGCTGCGTGCCTGCAGGTTGGCAAAGGTGCCCCCATTAGGGTCAGGTAAGAGGAAGGTGAGGCCAGGGCCTCAGTTTCCCACTAAGCACTTTTTATGCTGTCCCAAACCAATGTTGACATTCTACAACTGACATAAAGACACTGCAGGGAGTTTGGAAGGGGAAGGAAAAAGTTACCAATAGTCCCCACGCTCTAATACAGCAACTCTTGTTCACGTCCAGTCTTACCAGTAAGGTCATTTTAACTGTTGGACAGGTGAGTCCTGTTGTCTATGCTCTGGGGCCCGTCGGGCAGTGAACTGCTGTGGGTGTTCTTGTGTCTTCACAGACCTCTCTCCACCAAGCTTGGGGGATGGGGGGATGGAGGCTGGGGTGCTGAGCCAAGAGAGGGTCGGCTGTGCTCTGGCCTGTGCTATGCTGGGCTTTCTAGACACATGAGGGGCATCCCACCCCTGCCCTCCTTCCATTCAGAGCCATTGGTTTAAGCAGCCAGTGTGGTGGCTTGCCACTGGTAAAGAAAGTTCGAGCAGAGCCAGAGTCACCGCAGTAGCTGGTGGGCTGGAAGGGAAGCATCTTACTTCTGTGGATGCGTCTCTCTGCTCTAAGCCCAACTTTTCCTCATAACCACAGTGAAGTTGGTGAACTTCCTTTTGGGAGAGTAGGTGCAGCAGGGAACAGGTTCTGAGCCCGTAGCAGGCAGACAGCATAGGGAGCAGTGTGTTCCTCTAAGCCTGGCTCTGGCCAGTGGTGGTCCTGACACCCTTTCCTCCGGGCTCCCAATGGGCAGGAACCCTGGCCACCAGGGCTCCAGCAGCTTTTGGCCCCCTACAGAAAACCAGGATATGGTTCTGGGCCAGGGCCGGGTGTGTGCCCCTAGTGTACTCCACACCCCAGCCCTTCAGGTGCACCCTCGTGGGTGGCCCTGCCACCAGCCTGCTGCTTCTGTCATGGTCAGTGGCACAGGGCTCACTCACACATTTCATGGGCATTGTTGAGCAGCAGGGCGTAATGGAACCCAAGTCTGTGCCAGGCCCCGGGTGCCAAGGGGAAGTAAGAACAGCTCTGACAGCTGCACCCTTCCAGGTGCTCTCCCTGCCATGGCCTCCAGCAGGCCCCAGCTCCCAAGGACTTGCCTCCCCTCTTCACTTCTCCTCTCTGGTTTGTGACAGGGTGCCTCCAGGAAGGACGTTTCTCCAGAGGTGACTGTTACAGCTAGTTGAAGTTCACCTTCTTTGGGGTCAGAGCTTCAAAAAAATGTATAATATGAATGTAGCAACAGTAAAGGTTTATTTACTTTTTAATAGAGGAAAAAGCTGCCCAAATTTCACTACCTAAACACAGGGCACCCTGTTTTATCACTCCGAGGACAGCACAGTTTGTCAACAGCTTGTGGTGCAGACGGTGGACACGGGTCCCTGGCCTGGGCCCTCCCTGCCACCTGGGCCCAGGGCAGGATGTGGGTCAAGGATGCTGATATAGCTATCAGGCCCCCCATTCAGGGACTGCCATCCTGTGGCTGTGCCTGCCCCTTGCTGGTCACGTAGAGGGCCTGATGACTTGAGCGCCATGCTCAAGTTGGGTTAGGGTGGCAGTGGCTGGAGTGGGAGTGGCCTGGCGCCTGCACCATGGGCATTCTCAGCCAGTCCTCATTGCCAGCAGCAGGCACCAGGCAGTGGTGCTTCGCTTACTTTTTATCTGTAGGAGGAAGTCTTCTCACTTTCATGCTGCCAGGGTTAGGATTGGGCCTCCTGGCTGGGAAGTGCTGTGTGGGCTTATTGACATTTCTGACCCCCTTCCTTCCACTAACATGACCTGTGAGGCTCATTCAGCCGTAAGAGTGGACACTGTGGGTGAGGCGTGTCACCCATGTCTCCTGGGCCTCTTCAGGCCACCCGGATCCCAGAGCAACTAGGTTTTTCACTCATTCTGGCATCGCTGTTTTTTCCTCTTTTTATGTGTCTTCAGACATGCTTTCTGTGCTCTCTTTGGATTAATTCTTGATCCTCTACTCACTTTCCATAAGAAACCTGTGTGTCTTTATGTGTGAGCACATGCTTAGCATCTTACTTGAACCCCTGGGCGGCCTGCATCTTCATCCTATTCCCCTGTCTTCCTTGTGCCTAGCACAGGGCCAGGCCCAGAGTGGTTGTTCAGAATGTGGTTGTTGAGCTATATTTGAAATGTGTCCCTCGAATTGAACACTAGAAATCAGGCACATTTGTGAGTAAGGCCATGGTGTCCCCTGTAAGATGCTGCCAGCCCTGAGCAGACTCCTGGTTGCTGTCATTGAGCTCTGAGTGGGTGCCTTTGGGACCTGCAGAGTTTCCTGAGCTCCCCTGAAAGGAGAGCATAGTGTCAAGATCAGATGTGCCCTGTTTTCCAGTCATTCAGTCAGCTTCAAACTAGACCCTGTGCTAGGCTCTGGGTGATGGGGGAGGGGGAGGCATCCGTGCATAAATGCAGTGGAATGGGTGACATCAAAAAGGTGGTGCACAAGGCTCTCTGCAAACCCCACCCTGGGGCTGGGGAGGCCTGCAGGAGGAGGTGACACCGAGTGGAGTCCTGAAGGATGAGAGCAGTGGGCAAGGCAGGGGAGGGAGTGCAGATGGTGTGTCCAGAAGAAGCAGCAGTGCAGAGGTAGGAGCAAGGAGCGAGGTGTTGCCAGTGGTTGGTCTCAAGGTGTGAGGCCAGAAGCGGAGCTAGGAGGAATGGCAGGACTGATGGGAGGTGGCCTTGCATGCTGTGCTGAGCAGCTTGGCTCTGTCTTGCTCAGAGTCTTTCCTTGGCAGGGAGAGCGTGATGTGTACCTGATGCCTGCTTGGTTTTGCTTAGGGGAACTTGGGACCTCAGTCCTTGAACACTCTGCCCTGCCGCAGCAGGCCCTAGCCTTCTCCTGGCTGCCGCTGTAGTTGGGAAAGGATCATCAGGCCGAGGGCAGGAAGGGGCTCAGCCCACTGTGGCAGACAGGCTTCAGAGTTGGTGCCGGGCTGCTTCTCTGGCCTCCTCCACACAGGCCTTGCCAAACTCCCAGGTGCCCAAGGAGCCGCTTTACCCTTGATGCTTGCCCCCACCCTCTTCCTTCCACCCCTCCCTCCTGGTCCATTCGTCTTCTTCTGTAGCCCCTGCCACCCAGCTTCAGCTGTCCTGTGTGTGAGCTCTTGGTGCCTGCACAGTAGCAGCAGCAGCTCTGGAGAAGGATGTCGGGTGGGCTGTGGGCTGAGGTGCTAAGTGGTAGAGCAGGTGCAGTCCTTTGTGAGCCTTTCCTGGCTGTTTATGCCACGGTGGTGACAGCCACACCTTCCTTCTGTGGACTGCTTGCCCATGCACTTGCACAGGCCTTGGAGGCGGGCAGCCTTGTGCTGCCATTCAGAGGGGGACCCAGAGCCCGCTTGCCACCCCCACTATCTGCAGCCTCGGGGCCCCTCTGCTGTGTGCCAGCTGGGACGTCCTGTTTCACAGGGGAGGAGACTGGGAGGCTGTGGAGGCCTCAGCCAGCAGGGGCAGAGCCAACACCAGGCCCTATGCCTCCTACTGCTGGGTCCGTTGAGTCCAGCACCTGTCTAGCAAGGGCACAGGCCTAGCCGTGCCTGTCGCCTCACTAAGGTGCCTCTTTTGCTGGTGGTGGACCTCTACCGAGGTGACCTTTCTTTTTCTTCTCACTCCCAGGAAAAACCGAGGAGTCCTTGGAGAGCACAGAAGGCTTCCGGGCCACGGAGCAAGGCAGCCAGAAGCCTGCTGCAGACCCCCCAGCCTCTGCCTGCATTGCTGTCAAACCCGCGGCATCTGCACCTGCCCTGTGGGACGGGAGGAAGAGAGCTGACCCCCTTGCGGAGCCAGCAGCCTTTCCCCAGGGGCTGCCGGCTGGGGCGGAGGAGCGGCGCCAGTTCCTTACAGAGCAGTGCATCGCCGCCTTCCGCCTGTGCCTCAGTCGCTTCCCCCAGCACTATAAGAGCCTTTACCGACTGGCCTTCCTCTACACCTACAGCAAGACCCACCGGGTGAGTGAGCTGCCGGCCTGCTCGGGGCAGGAGAGGGGTTTGATCTTCCCAGGGCCCACAAGCATCTGAGTCTTGGTGGGCAGTAGAGACACAGGTGGGAGCTGCTCAAGATCTTGGGCAGTGGTACCTGGAAGGAATGGGACAGGAGAGATGTAGGAGGTGGGTCCATTCAAGAGTGGTCCGGCTTTCCAGGTGAGAGTTGGTGAGGACAATGGGTCGCAGCAAGGGATCAAGGGAGGAGCAGGTGTGGGGGCTGTTTCCAAAGCAGGATCTCAGGCCCAGGTACTGGCTGTGGTCCGAAGGATGGGGACCTCCACGCTCATCAGCTCTTGTCTGTGGGGGCCGGTGTGGTGACTCTTACTCCTCTGTCCTCAGCATGGCCCCACTTGCACACCCCCAGATGCCCTACAGAGCCACCCCCGCCATCCCAGGGCGTTGCTGCAGGCTCCGTCTCCTGCAGACGTATCTTGCAGAGAGGCCTCTGCGCCATCATCCTGCCCCTGGGCTCGCCTCTCCGGTGCAGCTGCCAGAACCATCTTCACAGCCTCTGTTGCATGGGGGTTGGGTGCTGACAGCCTCCTCCAGCTCTTTTGGAAAGCAGATGATGTAGCGATTCTGAACAGCTGTGCCCCAGGCTTAAGCGCTCTCAGGGGCTTCCCAGCCGGCTGGACTGCTTCTGCTGGCATGTATCATCTGTGCAGGGAGGGTGGCATGTGTGCTCTTCTACTCCCTTCTCGTGCACCTGGGAGGCGCTGGAGAAAGCACCCTGGTCATGGCGCCTGCCCCCACCAAGCTGCATTCTAAGGGACAGCCAGATTTTTAAAATATGCAAACAAGCAAATAAAGTTAGTCCCATTATGACCCTTGCTACAGAGAAGACAGTGGGGGACACACAGGAGTGGGGATGTTGCTGCAGCTCCATGAGGGCACCCGTGAAGCTCTGACCTGTAGGGTGGCCATGGGCAGAGTGGGGGACAGCGGGCAGGTCAGAGGACAGGGAGAGAGCCCTGATCAGGCAGATTGCCTGGGCATGTGGCAGTGCTGGGTGAGCCAAACTGGTGTGGGAGAGGGCCAGAGAGGGCCGGGGTGGTGGGGTTAAGCAGGGGCAGCCCTTGGAGTCTGGCTGTAGTCTATAATTTTGTTTGGCACTCCTACTCAGTAAGGTCCAGGCTCGGAAACTTCTTCCTCCCAGAACCCCCCTCCCCCCCACCCGCTGACCCCTCCTCACCAGCCTCTGTGGGACCTCTGAAACACCAGGAAGGGCAGTTAGCTGGAGAGATGGATGCTGGCTTGGCGCCAGTTACATGACAGGAAGTTGTTACTTGACAACATTCTGTTTGGGAACTAGGCACAGGTAGGTGCCCTGTCACAGTCATGACTGCCCGGCATGCTCACATGGCTTGGTTGATTGCTGTCAGAGCAGAACAGGAGAAGCTGGTGTTGGTGGGCCTGGGGAAGGAGGGGATCTCGTTTTAGGCTTTGTCTTTGCTTCAGGGCATCTGGCTCTCCTGGCTGCCACTGAACCGCCTGAGCCTAGTTCCTCACTGTCCAGCCTGCATTTTGCAGTGGACCTTACCTCTGGTGCTCTGGGCCTTTGGAATACAGGTAGACCTGGGTTTTAATAAAACCCCCTCTGCTGCAGTCTTTGGGGACCCAGTGGCTGACACTGTCCCTGTTCCCCACCCTGTTCCAGTACTGCTCTGGGAACTTTCCTTCTTCCCTCCTTTGAGAGCAGCAGAGCTCAGGGCAGGAGCTCTCTTGAGTCTTGGTTGGTAGGGACACTAGCATCCATCATCTAGATCTCCACTGCCTTGGGTGTCCCCCTCTTCAGATGCTCTCCCCAGGCAGCCAGGTAGCCCCTCTGGCTGTGGTCAGCTCTTAGTAGGACTTGGAGCTTCCTGTGCTGAGCCCAAACCTTCCCCACACCGTGGCGGGTGGTCTTCTCCAGAAGCAGATGCTGTGACAGAATTTGGGGTACAAGATGCCTATTAGGGATCAGCCGCTATGGAAGGGAAGAGGAGATGCAGGGTTGGATGGAGGGAGAGTTGAGTTGCAACGCAGGCCCCACAGATCCCCCAGCGCCCAGCCCCGGCCTCCCCATTAAATGGCTTTGAGCTCAAAGGAGCTGATGCCTGTAAGGGGCCGCACCCGGTGTGAAGCACAGACTGCGGTTTCCCCTGCCTGTCCCCTTGCTGGATGAGTTTTTTAAAAGTGTAAAATAGTATCTTTGTCAAAATTAAAAATTAGGGGATAGCCACAGTTCTGCCACCCTAAAACAAAAGCAATTTTATATGTGTATTTTTTCCAGTTCTTGTGCACACACACCGTTGACTATCACTTCTGAGGCTCTTAGATACTTCAGGTCCAGGAGGTGGGGGTCTTGTTCTCGCTCTCCTTCACATCCGTATACCTGGCTTAGGGTCACACACAGGGGAGTGATAGCCTGGCATCGGCTCAGGTAGCCTTACTCCGGCCCAGTTGCTCCATGGCTCCCACTGCCATTAGAGCATCTGTGCTCAGTTTGCTATTTTGTTGCTATTTCTGTGAATGTCCCCCAGGTCATCTTGGTCACCCTTTGATGGTCCGTGGGGTGGGTGGACCCCAGCGGATTCAGCCATCGCCAGTCGTGGGGGCGGAGGCTGCCTTGGCTTTCTTCCCGGAAAACCTTCCCCCAGCCCTCACGGTCTGTTTCTGCTGGCTCTTCCGTTAGCTGCGTTCCCACGTTGAGTTCCTTGGCTTTCTGAAATGGAATGCTGGTCTTGATTCTGAGAGAGACCCCCTCTCTTACATGGCAGTTGTGTGTGGGTGCCAGGTGTGCCTCAGGCGCTTTCCAGGCCGCCACACCCTAGACCCTGGTGCACCCCGGGTGGCTCCAGTGGCTCCTTTGCTTACTTGACTCAGAGACCTTTGCTGAGCAGCAGGTGACAGACACCCCAACTTGAATGGCAGGTTGTTAACACCTCTCACTGCACTAAGAGCCTGAGTTCAGGCTGATCCTGTCTGGGGCATTCCATCGTCCTGGGGGCTGGGCGTGGTTCTGCCCAGGCCCTGGGTGTCAGTTTGTCCACAGATCTGGGGGACACAACCAGTGCTCTGGGTGACTAATGTGGAACCATTAGCTGACAAGCAGTGACTGCTTTCCAAACACAGCTGTTTGGTAACAGACACTTCCTGCTGTGTGTATTTAACAGCAGCGCATTTCTTCATAAAATCCGCCTGTGGGCTTGGCAGTGGCATTCCTGTTGCCATTTCATGGCTCACTGGCCAACTGGCTGGAACATCCATCATCGCTGCCTTCAGAGAGGCCGCAGAGGCTGTGCAGGTTGACTCCAGATCCTTTCGGGTCTTTCAAGTTTCCCCAGCTAAAGCTCTGTTCTCTAGGCTTCCCCACCCCAGGCCTCTACAGAGGAACTACCCTCAGGGTGCAGGGAACCACTAGCTTAGCTGCCGGCAGCAGGTTTTCTGGGGGAGGGAGAGGGAATGTGGGCTCTGAATATGGGCTCACCTAGGTTCAGATCCCAGCTTAGGGGGTGGGGACAACATGACTCTTCTCTCGTGGTATTCACACAGGATTATTGTGACAATGAGGCGAGGGGTTGGGGGTCTTCCCATTGAGCCTTTCACCAGGACCCCAGAATCAGCATCTCCCATGGTTCCTACCCCGTCAGCTAGGTCTTCTGAGGGCTAGATCTGCCCTTGAGGGACCTTTGATGCCCACCTAAGGCCACACTCCTGCCCAAGGTTGGCTTTGCTGCACACAGGCTGACCCCCGGGCCTCCCAGGGCACATGGCATTGGGACTTTTTCTCGTGAGGCTTCTGAAATTCGCTAATGAGATCCAGAAAGAAGACTGAGGCATGGGCACCCCTGTCCCAGTTCCCCCCACCCACTGCTCGTGGCTCAGCTGGGGAGCTTCAGCACCTCCTGCTGCAAGGAGTCTAGAACAGAGTGGGTTATAAGATAGCTCCTAGAGCCAGATAGTCTTGAACAAGAACAAACTTGGAGGACTCATACTTCCCAATTTCAGAATCTGCAGATCTACAGTAATCAAAACTGTAGAATATTATTCAGCTTTAAAAGGAAGGAAATTCTGACACGTGCGACAACGTGGATGAGCCTTCAGGACGTTATGCTCAGTGAAATAATCCAGGCACAAAAAAAATCAAACACTCTATGATTCCACTTACATGAGGGATCTAAAGTAGTCAAAATCAGAGAGACAGAAAGTGGAATGCTGTTTGCTAGGGGCTGGGGGAGAGAATGGGGAGCTGAACTATTGAACTATACTTAAAAATGGGTAAGATGGTAAATTTTTATGTGTTTTGTACCACAACTGAAAATAAACAGTGTGGTTGGTACTAGCCTAGGGGTAGATGTATAGAGAACAGAAGAGAACTGGGAGCCTAGAAACAAAGGCATATATCTATGGCCAATTGATTTTTGGCAAGGGTGCCAAGATACTTCAGCGGAGGAAAGGACAGTCGTTTTAACAGATGGTACTGGGGTAGTGCAAAAGAATGAGGTTGGACCCCTATTTCACACCATCTACAAAAATGAACTCAGAGTGTATCAGAGAGCTCAACTTCAGAGCTAAAACCTATAAAACTCTTAGAAGAAAACGTAGATGTTGATCTTGATGACTTTGACTAGGCAGTGGTTTCTCAGAGAGGACACCCAAAAGCACAGGTGATAAAAATAAATAAATAAATAATAATAATAGACAGGACACCATCAAACTTAAAAACTGGTGCTTCAGAAGACATGACTGGAATGAAGAGATGGTCCGCACAAAGGGAGAGGTATTTACAGATCACATGCAGGCGCCCCTCGGTTTACTGTGCTTTGCTTGATTACGCCTTGCAGATGCTATGCTTTGTACAAATCGAAGGTTTGCTGCAGCCCAGTGTTGGGCAAGTCTTTCAGCCCAGCAGCATTTGGTCACGTTGTATTTCTGGGTCACATTTGGTAATTCTCAAAATATTTCAAACTTTTTCGCTATTATTATATTATAGTGATCTATGATCAGTGATTATGACTTGCTGAAAGCTCAGATCATGGTGAGCAGTTTTTAGCAGTAAAAGATTTTTAAATTAAGGTATATACATTGTTTTTTTTAGACATAATGCTATTGCCACTTAATAGACTATAGTATAGTTTATAGTCTATAAACATAACTTTTATAGCTGCTAGGAAACCAAAAAGTTCATTTGATTTACTTTATTTTGGTATTCACTTTATTGTGGTGGTCTCGAACATACCTCTGAGGTATGCTTGTATGTGGTGAGGGACCTTTATTTATAATATATTTAAAAAAAACACCTCTTACAACTCAATTATTAAAAGACAACCCAACGTAAAAGAAGGCAAAGGATCTGAATAGACATTTCTCCAAGAAGATATATAAATGGCCAGTAAGCACAGGAGAAGATGCTTAACGCCATTAACCATTGGGAAAATGCCTGCTAGTATGGCTAGAAGCAAACATTTCAGCCTTCCTTCTAGGGGTCTGGGGGTGTATGAGCAGCCGCTGCCTCATTGGCACTTCTGCGGGGGCAAAGGAGTTGGGCACCAGGGCTACATGCCCCCTGCTTAGAGGCCAGGGTTTGTGAACACTGGTGGTGCTTTCCAGAGCTAGTTTCCTCTGGGGAGCCTCTTGTTTAGGTTACTGCCTCTCCTAAACTTACTTTGTTTTGTGCTCGTTGCTGGGTCTCAATTTGGGGAATGTTTTTCCCCAGTCTTTGCTCTCGCTGGTCCTCCCAGGTCACTTGATGTCTTAAGAGAAAGGTCGAGAAGCAGACTCCAGTGCAGCACTGAGGCAGCCTGGCCTAGGCCAGCTCCTCGGTGTTGTTTCGCACAGCACCCTGCCTAGCAGGGTGAGCGGGAAACTGAGGCTCCAAGGGGACAGCAGCTTGTCTCGAACCCCTTGGTGAGGATGTGGCAGGGCCTGGACCTCCTGGGGCTCAGATGTTTCCTTTTCCTCTACTTTCCAGGTGCGGAAGACCGAGGCCTTCTAACTCAAGTCCTTCACCTGGCTGGGTGGGTGGCTGCCTGGCTTCTTGCTAAAGTCCCATGGCCACAGACTGGCTACGTAGGGTGAGCCAGGAAAGGTTTACTGAAAGCCCTTGTGTGGGAGGCTGGAGCTTTAGCAGAAGCAAGGCTGTCATGCCAGCTCCTTTGAGCGCAGTGGCCATGCAGTAATTGGGCTACTGCTGGTCAGTGTGGCAGGAGGCAGGCAGTGAGCCAGGGGTGCGTGGCACCCCAGGTGAGGAAAGAGAGGTGAGGAGAAGGGCCTGTTCTATGGGAGAGGCCACCTTCCTGGGGCTTGGCGCACAGGTGGCTTCTGGGCTGGGCTGGGCTGGGGCTGTGTTCATCTGGCCCCAGCACTGCCCAAGTCAAGGCTTGGCCTTCATTCAACCTACGTTTGACCAAAAGGGTTTCCTTTCACCCTCCAGGGTGGGCGTGAGCCTTGCTGGCTCTGCTGTGGGATGAAGCCCACTTTTTGCTGTGTGGCTTTTCCCCTCTGAGCTGGAGCAGCTCTTTGACACAGTTAGCATCCAGTTGTCACCGAGAGGTGACACCCAGGTGAGAACTGCTCAGGAGCCTAAGGGGTGTGAGATGAGAAAGGGGCTATTCATCCTGCCCTGATTATAGGCCTGGCCCTTCCCTGGACCCTGTGATTGGAGTGTGTCCCCCTCCCACCACTTGTTCCCTTGCGGGTGTGCATGCTGGAACCTGAGCCATCCCTCCCAAGTGCCAGCTCCTGGAACCTCACTCAGGCTCAGCCAGCTAGACAGCCGGCTTCCAGTTTCAGTCCTATGGACAGGTTTCTTAAGTTGTCGGGTGGGGATGATGGCACCTTCATTGTAGGTTTTAGGTTTTGTTGTGAGGAAAGGTGACTTAACAGTGCTTACCAGCTGGGAAACATGCATATCGATGACGAGAGAGCAGCCTGTCTTGCAAGCTCCACGCACATGCTGCTCTGATGGGAGCAGAGGCCACTCACTGTGAGCAGAACTCTAGACCAGCTGCAGGCCTCTGTCCCTGTCCCATAGTGCTCATGGAGGCCTCTGCACAGCGTCGTGGCTGAGCCGTTGCAGTGCGTCCTCCTGATGGTAGATGGCAAGGCCCTGTCAACGTGGCATATGGCGGGATAGCGCCCTGGCCGCTCCAGCTCAGTCACAGAACCTGTGTAGGATGAGCCCAGCCCGTGTCTGTTTAGGACCTGTTTGGTGAGAAGGTGCCTTCTGCCAGGGGAGTCTGACAGTGCTGTTGCTGCCTGTGATGTCCAGAGAAGCCGCTGAACTTTGACTTCAGAGTCAGCTTATGCTCTGGTGTGAGCTTGGGCAAGAGACTGGCCACCTGGGCTGTGAGCCCCTGCCCCTCACCCATCCATTGTAGGTGGTTTCCCACCTGCCTGTGCCACCAGTTTATGTCTGGACCCTGCAGAGTCAGGTTAAACGAGAGCCCATGTGGAGGGCCATGCGCTGTCAGACTGGGTGGGCATGAAGTGATTGAGCCTCCAGGCTGTGACACAGCCACCCCAGGGTGCAGCCTGGGAGACCCTGCTGCATACACACAGTGAGT
The DNA here is from genome assembly GCF_002007445.2 of Ailuropoda melanoleuca. Lineage (NCBI taxonomy): Eukaryota > Metazoa > Chordata > Mammalia > Carnivora > Ursidae > Ailuropoda > Ailuropoda melanoleuca. The sequence continues at coordinate 41,920,347 of NC_048231.1, forward strand.
GTCCCAGGAGCAGGTGGGAAGCTGCGCATTCCTTGTCAGACGGCAGGACCAGGCATGACGAGGGCGTGCCGGCCACAGAGCAGGGCGTTCCCCCCACATTCCTTCAGTCCTTGCTCCTTTCTGTAGGCATAAAACGATGCTGTGCCCCAGGATCCCCACGCAGAAGTCCTGGGCTGCTGCCCATCCCAGCCAGCCAGGTTCTTATCAGGTTTTATTTGTGTGATTTGCAAAATGAAACTCGAGATTTTTCTCAACTTCAGAATCTCGATTATGCATTTTAAAGTCTGTCTGCAACATGGTTTGGAGATTTCGCTGTACCTTTGAGGGTCGGCGGGGGGACAAATGGCCCCGATAAAGGCCCACTGCCTTCCTTGTTCTCTCTCAGGAAGAGGAGCGAGAAGGATCCCAGCAGATCGAATAGGTTGAGTACTCTGCTGGCAGCACCAAATAGTATTCAATTAGGAAGACACTACCACCACCTCATCATCCCATAGACCACGAACGACATGGCTGAACCCCTGTATTTCAGTGTCGTCCTCCGCTGCCCCCTGTCCCCCCAGTGTGGTGCCTGTGCATCTCTGCTGGTTTATTCGCTCAGTGGCTGTCTCCTGCATTGTCACATGGGAGGCCCTTCCCCCTCAGGGATACAGTGGTGTGCACAGCAAAGTGCCTCCCCTTGAGTGCACACAGAGGGAGTGGAGAGTAGAAACACACCTAACCACGGTCGGTGACGCTCTCTGGGAGAAAGAGAAAGCTGGTAACGGGGTGTGGTGGGGGAGTGTGGCTCTTTAGGCAGGGAGGTCTGGGAAGGCCACTAAGCAAAGGCCTGAAGCAGGTGAGGGGACTAGGCCAGGCGATACCAGGAGAGGCTTCTGGGTGGACAGCACAGGCCACATGTGTGCCTTGAGATAGGAATGGGCCTGGCAGGACTGGAATCAGCCAGAAGCCTGTGTGACTAGCTGGGCAGGGAGGAGAGGGGGAAAAAGATGTGGTCAGAGCTCATGAGGGCCTGGGGAGGCAGGAACGAGCTGCGGGACATCATTCTAAGTGAAGTTAAAGTTACCGCAAGGTCGTGTATGTGAAAGACTCGGGCTGCTATGTAGAGTGAGGGGGTCTGCCAGTCAGGCCTCAGATCGCTCTATCCAGCCGCTAATCTGAAGAGCCTTAATGAAGGAGGGATTTACAGTGGCCTGGGTGGACGTCAGGAGCCCACAGGGTAGGGGTAGTGCAGGGCCCTGGGCCAGCCCCAGGGCGCCTCCGCAGCAGGCTGCCTGTCCGAGCTTTCGGTCCTTGGTGGCCACCCCTCAGCACTGGAGAGAACTTGGGGTAAATGCTCTGCTCTCCTCCGTGCCCTACTCTGCTCTCTCACTGGTGCCTCCTGCTGGTCAAACCCACCAAGTAGCCAGGGGGTGCACTTCAGGCCTGGCTTTTCAGGTCTGTGTTGGGAGGGCATAGGAGGAGCAGTGTCACGCTTTGCCGAGTTCAGGGGCAAGGCCACATCCTCGGAGAAGGCATGGGTAGGCCAGCTTGGCAGGGGGAGCAGGCTGCATGGGCAGGGGCTTTCCCCCCAAGGCGCAGGTGGGGAACTTGGTGCATTTGTGGGCAGTTGCTTCCCAAATGCTATCTCTGGCATTCTTCAACTGACCTTAAGACTGGCCTGATGGTCACTGCCACCCCTATCCTCCAAGTGGGCAACTGAGGCCCCAAGAGGTTAGTTATATGACTCCAAGACTGCCAGGCACTCATGCGTTTATACCTTCAACAAAGCTTCAGTGCACTGAGTGCCCTTGTGAAGAACTGCCAGGCAAGCCTAGGGCTTCTGAATTACTCTTTTGAAGAAAGAACAGAGAAGGGTATCTGGAAAGATGGACTTCCTGTCCTAGTCTGCCCAGCATGTAAACTCTTTCCCGACAGCTTCCTTGGGCAAAGGAGCCCAGGATGATGGCTCTGCCCCAGCGCTCCTGCCTCCAGTCCTGGGCCCCGCCACCCTCACCATGTGTGGCCAGCACTCTCCTGCCTTGGCACCTCAGACTGTTCTGCAAGCTCAGACCCTGCCCATTCCTTTCACTCTTCCCAAATGTCTGTTGCATCCCTTCTGCAGACCTCATACTGGTTTAGCCCCTGAGGAGCCATCAGTGAAGAAGTCAGGTGGTGTCCTTGCCCTCACGGGGCTGGCACACAAGAGGGGGCAGACAATAAAGCCATCCGAGAGTCAGCAGAGCAGGCTGTTAAAGGTGGCCATGGGGCTGTGGGGACAGTATTGGGGGGCAGGTGGGAGTGGGGTGAGATGGCGCCAGGCAGAGACCTGCAGGGACCAAGGTGGGGGCAGAGGCAGGTATGGCTGCAGGGCTGCGCGCATAATGGGAGAGGGGCGGGAAGGGGAGGAGCCTGCGTGTGTGCGGGTAAGCTGAGATATGAAGCTGGCTCTCACTCTGAAGGAGCTGAGAGGCCTTCGAGCAGAGGAGTCAGGAGGGTCCCTCTGCCCTGTGGCAGGATAGGGGTGTCCAGGCGACAGGCGGTGGAGGACATCAAGGTGCCATGTGCTTCTGGGGATTCTTCTCCCTGCCTCTCATCAGGACTTCACCCTCCATCTGCCCCCTGTTTGGGCATTTAGTGTGTTCTGCCCTCTGTCAGAGGAGGTCTATGTACTAAGCTTCAGGGGGCCCATGGATCCCAGGAAGACTGGTGCTCTTCTCTGGCAAGTGGTGTTTCTCCCATTCCCAGGGGTGATGGTAAGCCGAGGCTCCGGGCCAGTGGCATGGTGACAGGTTGTTCAAGGCCTGAGACAGGGCTGCCTCGGAGCTGCACATAGCGTGGCCCCAGGTAGACTTGTAAAGGGACTTGCCCACCCTAGGGTGGGGGTGCAGGGTAAGAGCCCAATCCTTGGAGTCCTTAGGGTCTGGACCAGAATGCAAGCCTGGCTCTGCTACTTCCTGACTTGGGGGACTCGGACCAACTCTTGGACCTCTCTGAGCCTCCGCTTCCTCGCTGGTAAACTGGTGATACACAGGATGAGGAGGAATGTGCTGTGCTTAGCCAAGGCGGCATCGTGCCTCTCACCTCCCCATAACGTGAAGCTGCAGGGCAGACTCTGCGGTACAGGGGTGCCACCCCCCCCCCGGCCTGGCGCTTGTCAGTTCTCTGGACAGGTTTCCTTGTCCCTGTCAGCTCCCATCCGGGGCCTCAGACGTAAATTAGCGGAGGTCTCCCATGAGCCGTCTGGACGCGTTGTGCCTTGGCCATCGATCGGCTCTCTGGCGGGCTTGGGAGACGGCTGAGGAGCCTTGCTCTCTGCTGGTGTGCCGGGGCCAAGTCTGCAGGAGGCTAATTGACAATCCTGATCGGGTTTGGCAGGCCTGTGCTTTCTGCACTCTTCTCAAGTGGCTGGTTTTCAGGTCTCTACGAGTGCTGGGACCTCTCCCACAGCCTCCTCCCCCGCCAGTCCTCCACCTTCTGCCCGACTGTTCAGATGGCAAGGGCCATCTTGGTGCAGGTTTCATGGGAGAAGCTGCAGACTTATGGCAGGAGCAGAAGCCCTACAGGGATGTGTGTTCCTGTCCCACAGCCTTGGGGCCTGGAATGAGACAACTGGCTCAGGGAAGCAGGGTCCCCCACTCTCTCCACCCTGGCTCAGGCGCTGTTCTCTCTCATGTGTCCCCAAGCCACATGGAAGTCTTTGTTGTATTTTATTTTCTTGATGTTCTTATGAAAATTATGGCCACCATGGAGATGTTTCTTCAAGTCTTATTTCCCAACCCTTTTCAAACTGCTGCTAACTGGATACTTCCCTTAAGTCCCAAAGGAGCCCCAGAAGGGGCTTTCGTGTCATGGCGCTAGGGCTACTCCAGCTCCGTGACGGCTGTGTGCAAGCCATAGCTGAGGTGTCATCTCCCCTAGGAGCCTCACTGACCTACTTATACTGGACGATAGGTGGGTCTCCTTTGTGCCCTGTCTCCATGGTCATGGTCAGGAGGGCTCACCTGTCCTATTCGAAGTGCACATATCAGTTTTCTGTCTCACGTCCCTTTCTGTGAGGGTCCCCTTCATGACTGATTAGACTGGCAGCCTCTCACATCTCACTTGGGAAAGTCTTTGAACCAAGTGACACTGAGACCAAGGGATCATGGCTGAGTATTGATACAGGTCGTGAGCTTCTCTGCTGGGCTCCCTGAGCAGCTGCCCTGCCTGCTGGAGGTCTGAGGCTGTATCATCCCTTTGGATCCCATGTCCCGGGGCCCTGAGGAGCCCTGAGCAACTTAAACGAATCTGAGTTGGATCTTACTTAGTCCTTGTACTGAAGCACACCTGACCCACCCTATTTCCTGGCTCTGCATTCAAGTTTGTCCGTGGCCGACCCTCCCTCCCCTTGCAGAAGTCTCAGGCCAGGCGTGTAACCAGCCTCAGGAGGCTTCTTAATGGACTGGCTGGGAGGTGGGGTCTCTGAGCCAGACATGCCAGGCACTGCTCTGGACACTGCAAGTAGACCCCCCACCGCCCCAGCACATTAGAACTCATAAGCTGAAGGTTGGGACTGAGTGGTTCACTCTTCTTCCTATGTATAGGGCAGAGTGGCCCCTGTGTTCCTGGTCAGGGGCCTGGGCTGAGGGCCAGGGACTGTTGCTGCCTGGGTAACCCCTCTCCTCTGCCTGTCTCTGCCTCCCCCATGTGGGGGCGGAGAGGAGGTGCCTTGGCCTTCAGGAAGCCTTATCATTTACCGTGAATGGCTGTGGCTTCAGTCCCTGAGGCCCTAGAAAGGCCTGAGAGTCCTGGAGAAGTAATGTCTCAGGAGACTGTAGCTGTGGCTGCCCCTCCCGGACAGCCGCTGAGCCTTAGCAAGAGCAGCTCCCACACGGCCCTTGGTGTGATGCCTACTCTGGGCTTGCCTTGCTGTTGTGATTGGAGTCTGTGAGAGAGGCAGTCTCAGTCTGCTCCTGATCTCAGCATGTCAGATGTGTCTGAGCAGGTGTCTGGGCTCAAGGAGGGCTCTGAGCAAAAAAGCAAGCCTCCTGAGTACAGGCTTAGAGGGGTCAGCTGTTCAGAGGGCTGTGGACAGCATGTGCCCTCTCGTCCACCTGGGGTTGGCCCTACTGTCCTATGTGCTGGGCTGCCCATGGCCCTCTAGTCCCTGGCCCCACATTGAACCTGCTTAGACCAGGCTGGGCTGCAGCCCTGCTGGGCAAGGGCAGCCTTGACTTTGCAGGGCCTCAGCCTTCAGCCACTTCAGAGCCAGGCCATGTGCCTTTAGGAAATGGCCTTAGAGTTGCTGCCAGGCTTAATCATCCAGGCTTCCCCCAGAAGATGATGTTTTCCCTCAGGCTTCCACGGAAGAGCTAGCTTCGTCTGCTGTGAGTGTGTCATCCAGGAGATGCGTGCTTGAAACTTTACCTTTCTCCATCCCAGAGGGACCCTCAGTTCTGTGTCCTACCCCCTTGCAGCTGCAGGGTCTGGCCTGGCATACTGGGTGCAGAGCAGCCCTCAGCCCTGACAGCAGCCCCTGGTGCGTGTCCCTCTGTGCAGAGGTAGGAGCAGAGGCTCAGATGCAGCCCCACAGGGGCCCCCAGCCAGCAAGCCAGGGCGCTGGGGCTTGTACTTTGGTCAGAAGTTGTGACTAGGGGGACTATTTCATGAGTTCAGCCTGACCAGTAGTGAGCGCACTGGGAGCAGGTGAGACAGGCTTGCAGGCTGAGATGTGAGAAGGCATTAAGCAATTGGGACGAGAGGTGATAAAGACCTGGCACCAGGGGTGAGAGAGGCAAGGAAGGGACCTGGATGGGGCTGGGGGAGGAGTACTGATTGGCTGGAGGGGATGGGTGCTGTGGAAAAGAGGAGGGTCTGATGTTGGGCAGTCCAGGTTCCAGTCCCAACTCTGCCCCCTGCTGGCTTCTCCCTTGTAAGATAGCACTGTCTCAGGTGCTGGGGTGAGAGGGTCCTGGCGTGGGAGCCTCCATGGGAGAGACTTGAGGGGTCGCAGGCCATGCAGCCGGTGGGGAAGGGCTGCGCTCTGAGCCAGTGAGAAGGCCAAGGCAGCCAGGCCCACACCCAGTCTCTCGTGCTGCCCCGGAGTCCCGCCTGGGCTAGCAGGCTCTTGTTGCCACCTTACCAGGCCCTTGGGGCTGGACTCCAAGAGGCACCATTGCCCAGAGATCACTGGCCTGAGCACTATGGGTGGAACCCCCGTCCCCTCCCAAGCACCTAAGGGCCCTGGCATTCTACAGGGACCAGCTCTTCCAAGCCTAAGGTGGCTGTGTTGCCAGCTGCGATGAGTACTGCTGACATCCTGACAAGTCAGGGCTGACCCTTCAGGCCAGCGGGGTTCCCCCTGATAGAAGGTGGGGCACTGGGTCCATGTAGTAGCTTTTTAAGGCCGGTCCGGGCGAGGGGTCCCTATCCGTGCCCTTCTTGGGCAATCTGAGGCCACACTCTCCTAAGTCAGCTGTGCTAAGCAGGAAATCAGTTCCGGAAATGTACCCCACAGCCAGATGATCAAAGCCCGCAGCCAGAGCTCCCTGGAGCTGCGGGATCGGTGTCTGCAGAAGCCGCTGCTCATCGCCGCTCTGCCAACGCAGCCAGGAAGGAGGGGACTGCCTCCCTTCCCCGTGGGCGCCGCGAGCTGCCCACACACTCACTTCCAACCTACTTCTTGTTTCCCCAGAACCTCCAGTGGGCCCGCGACGTGTTGCTAGGCAGCGGTATCCCGTGGCAACAACTGCAGCACATGCCGGCACAGGGGCTCTTCTGTGAGAGGAACAAGACCAATTTCTTCAACGTGAGTACTTTGCCTTGTTGATTTCCGAGGCTGCTTGCTGCACTGCTTTGCGCCAGAGGTGTGCGAGTGGCCCCCCTGGGCGGGCATTCCCAGGACCACGGCTTTGCGGCATCCTCAGAGGGCGGGCAGGGTGGCACGGTCGGGTGTGCGCCAGACTCGGGAGTGGGGCCGTGCCTGCCGAGCGACTTCTGGCAAGTCGCTGCCCCCTCTCGGCACTGGTTTGCCTGGTCTGTGGGGAGAGGCATGGATGGGCTCAGTGTGTTCTCTGGAGCCTCAGGTATTCTGGGGCCGCGGGAGGCAGTAGTGAAGGAGCTCCAGGCCCATGTCTGCTTCTCCTGGAGCAGCTCCATGTGTCCCCATGTGGTCTTGGCACCCAGGAAATTCTGACAGAAGCCGGGTCTACTGCTTAAAACACAAGTTTGGCCAGTGCTGGGCTTTCAGTACCCTTCCAGCCTTGACATTCTGGGTAGGGTAGAGACCCACCCCTTGACCAGGACATGGCCTGTCCCCATGGCCTGTCTGCTTTCCATCCCTGAGGCCCCCCTAAAGCCCACAAATACCTTTCCTGGCCACCCTGCCCAGGCCCGCCCCTCCCTTGTTTGCTCTGTCCTGCACAGAGACAGCTGGCCCCTCACTCTGCTCCACCAACAAGTCCTCAACCACATGTCCCAGCACAGCCAGCTCCCAGTTGGGTGGCTTTGCCAAGTTACCCAGACCCTCTGAGCTTCGGTGTCTTCTCTGTTTTCCCTGATGCCCTGTTACGTGGAAGGAAACTAAAGGGTGGGGCTGGCCTGGACAGGAGCTGAGGAGAGCAGGTCTTGGGTCTAGAGGTTCTCGAGGCTTGCGGCAGTGGGGGCCTCCCCACGGAGAGCCAGCCAGGCAGTGAGGTGTCTGGGTCCGTGGCTCTTCTCACTTAGGCTCTGACCTAGTGGCTAGGCAGGTGCCATGGAGCCTAGGAGCTCTGCACCTGCCAGCCCTCTCTCTCTCACTCTCTCTCTGGGTATTTTATAGACAAGCAGTAGATGTAATCTGTAACCAGTCTACACAGTACCAAGGGTTTGCAGAGAAAGAGAAGTTCCCTTCTACCCAGATGCCAGCAGCCACCATGCCACAGTAGCCACTGTTCCTCATTCTGTGCGTGTCCTTCCAGAGGATGTCTGTCTGTTTAAAAGCCAGGGCACAGACATGTACACAAAGGACAAACTACACGTGCTTCTGACCTTTGTCGTTGTTGTTTTTTCACTTAAAATTATATTTCAGAGCGTGTTTAAGAACTGGTTCTTTTTAATAGCTGCATAGGATTCCCAACATACGGATGTGCCGTAATTTACCTCCCCATACCCTACCTATTGATGGGCATTTAGGTGGTTTCCAATCTTGTTATTTCCATGTTTCGTATGTACATCTTTGCTATGTAGAAATTCATTCATAGGATAAATTCTTAGAAATAATTCCCTGGTCGAAAGGTTTGTGGTACCTCTCAAGTTCTAGAACATAGTACCCTCCAAAGATCCAGCCCACATTCCCAAACATAGATTCATTTTTTTCAGACCTCTTCTACATTTATGTTATTTAACTGTTACGTATTTGCTCTTTAGTAGGTGAGAAATGCTATCGTATTTCATTTATTAGTGGGATTATCCGTGATATCACGTTAGCAGTTTTAATTTCTTCTCCTGTGCCATTTCTGCTCATGTTAATTTTCTTACTAGATTGTTGATCTGTTTCTTTTTGATTTATGAGAACTCTATATATTAATGAAATGGGCTCTTTGTCAGTGTTATGTTTTTTTCTGTAGTTGCTAAATTGAAGTTAGAGCCAGACAGCTAGCTAGTTTCCCTGAGCCCCTTTATCAAATGAGCTACCGTTATTACCTGCCTTGAAGAGTAATTGTAGGGATCAAGTTATATAATGGGGTAATGACCCTAATTCAGGATCTGGCACATGGTAGGTGCTCAAGAAAACAGCTTCCCTTCCTCTCCCCTCTCCCATTGTTGGTATTTGCCCTCAGAGACTATACGGTAATGTTGGAAGGAGAGAGCCAGCCTCCCTCTCTTCCTCATGGGTGGAGTGCTTACCCTTCCTAATGATAGAGTTTGGGAGACCAGCACCTCAGATGCCTGTAAACCCAGGGCACATCTGAGCTGGCAGCCAGGTGCTCCAGGCCCATTCCCCATTGGGGTCACTCCCCGTAGCAACTTCTGTGGTTTCTGGAGCCTTCCGGAAAATGAGTTCTGCAGAAGGGCAGTCAGGCTATGCCTGTGGGAGAGAAGGCTGGCTGAGCCCTTGGTTAGCCTGGCAACTGGACAACGCCTCCCTGTAGCCAGAAGCCCCTGCAGATACAGGCCGCCTCACCTGGACTAGATGATTTGGGTGGTTTTACCTCCACTGTGCTTCTCCGTGCTTCCCAGTGACCTGCTGCTGCCCTCTCCGGCCCAAGTCCTGGCCACCTCCGCTCTCTTGGTTCTTCTCTTTGGAGGTGGGTTGGGGCTCCTCGTGCTTCTCCAGCCCAAAGTGTTAACCTCTGGGCAGAGGCCAGACACTTGCACCCCCATCTGTGAAGTACCCAAGGGACAGGTGCTCCCAGGTGCTTGATGACACAATGGCCCTTGCTGAGCCCACCCCACCCTGTCCTTGCCATTGCTACAGGAGGACCCTCAGGGTGGACACCTCCTCCAGCCCTGCCTCACACCCAGAGAGTGTTGACCCTGTGTGCTCTCAGTACACGAATTTGTCTAGTGGATTTGGCCAAGTGTGAGGAAATGGTTTTCTGCCACATTTACAGAGGAGCACTTAGAGCCCCCTCAGCTGACTCTGCTGGGATGGGGCCATGGCTGTGACAACTGGGGTTGTAGGTCGGGAGGAACAGGCTGGCTCTTCTGCCTTCCACTGTGCATTGGGGTTTAATGCTTCAGCCTGGGCTGGAGGCAAAGGCACGGGGCTGCTGGCCCTTGTGAGGAGGTCGTACAGGGAGGGTGAGGGCAGGGACACGAGGCACCCTGACCTGCCATCTCTCAAAACCCTCACTGTCCTGGGCCACCCATGCCTCCCAAGAGGCTGTCTGGACAGCCCCCTCATCATCCTCAAGGACCCGGGCTAGGGGACCCTCCTGTTATTTATTAATGATAAATTCTGAAACTTGTGTGAGTCTCATAGGGTCACACTGTCACTGCAAACAGTCCAGACATATAGTGGAGGCCAAGCGCCGTGGCCTTCTCAGAGTTCTTTCCGTGCGTGGTTGGGCTGTTTTCTTGTCTCAGGTGTGTGTGTACAAAATCAGACAAGTTTGTTATGCAGCTGTAAAAAATCGTGTCACACACGCACATGCTCTTCAGCAACCTGGGTTTTTTTGTTTGTTTTTTGGGGTTTTTTTTTGCTGACATTAAGTCTTGAGAGAAGTTTCCCTGTGAGGAGCACAGGCCATCTCACTTTTGAAGCTGCCACCCAGCATTGTGCCGTGTGGGGGCCATAGTCTCCTCGAGTGGGCACGTGTGTGGCGCCCAGCTTTGTGCTCCTGAGGAGGCTGCAGCGGGCCTCCCGGTGCCTGTCTTTGTGCCGCCTTCCTCTCTCAGTCCCTAGCTGTCCCGGCCTGGCCCGGAGAGGTGCTCACTGTGTGGACCGATTGCATTCGTGCCCTTTCCCTTAACAGCTCGTCTCCAGGCACGTCCTCCTGGTACAGCCAGTGCTGGCCACTGTGGCGCCCTGCCCCAGGATGCTTGCGGGCTTGCGGTAGAGCCCCGCGGGCAGGTCCCTCCGTGTAGGGACTCTGTAGGACGCCGTGGGGCACATGGGAGAGTTGGGGAACTCTTGAAGAGTTTGCGTGTGCTGGAGGCAGGGTTCCCACTGCGGGGCGGGTGCCGCTCAGTCAGGAAAGGGCCAAGAGACAGAGGCCGAGGTTAGAGGCACTGTCGGGGGAGGTCCTCAAGGCCTGGTCATGCCTGAGGCAGTGCTGGCTGAGCCTTCTTGGGGAGAGTGAAGAGCCAGACAAAGGGATGGGTGCTGAAGGGCCGGGGAGCGCGGCCTGGGCTTTGATGGCAGCTGTCCTCATGGGAGCTCTTGCACATGGGGTTCAGCGGGCCTGCGGCACAGCTGGCTGGGAGCCCACAGCAGCGTAGACGTGGCGTGTAGCAGGGCGCCGCGGTGTGGTTGGATAAGCATGTGAGAGAGAGAGGAATGAACTTGGCACATCTCCAGTCCCACTGTTCCATAACTTGACTGCGAGGGAACAGTTCCCAGCCCACTGCCTTCCTCTGCCGTGGAAAATCCCTGCTTGTGGGCTGTCTGCCGAGCAGGTTGGAGCTCCTGGGCCATGGCTTATGCTCCAGAGCAGGCCGGAGCCCCCCTGAGGGCCCCATTACCTCAGCCCTCTCCCACCAGGTGGAACAGTCTGGTCTTTGCCAAAACAGAGCCAGAGTGGTTGGTTGTTGGTTGAGGTCCTGCGGCCCCCCTGCCCCAGCAGGGCCTGGTCTGGGCCCTGGCGCCTGTTCTTTCACAGCATCGGGCGGGACCCGCGGAGGCGTGTGGCTGTGTGATTCAGAGGTGGCTCCTCAGGCCAACTGTGCAGAACAGGGAGCAGGGAAGACAGGGAGGCCAGGGACTGGGACCGTGAGGTGGGGATTGGGCCTGGGGACATATGAACCCTCCTGAGCCAGTGCCAACCCTGAGTGGGCTGTGGGCAGGGAGGGCCGGGGGGCTGTCCCTCTCTGGGCAGAGGGGGCCAGGAAAGCGGGCTCCAAGCACACCGTGGAGGCTGAGCACTTATCTCCGAGTGCCCAGAAGCTTCTACGGCTTCCTGTACAGGTGTGTGCACTTCCGGGCAGGTGGGCCTGCATAGACTGGAGCTGGGCTGCTCTGTCCAGAGTGAACTTCTCTCCCTCTTATAGTTGCTTCAGAAATGTTCCCATAGTAACCAAGCCAGAGATGGCTCTCCTTCCTTTCCCAAAATGTTTGCTTATTTTAGCAGGCAGGGTTTTTTCTTGTTTCAACCCAGTTTCCAGCCACTGTGAAAGAAGCAAAGGAAGCTGAGGGCCCAACTAGCACGGCTTCCTGCGTCCGAGACTGCGTGGGGTGGGCAAGGCTGTTGCTCGAGTTTGAGGCAGTGGAGGGGATGGGCTGGCTGCCCTGTCGCAGTGCCCCCGTAGCCCCTCCTGCCCCATGTGTGGGTCTGCCTGCCCCTCAGGCGAGCAGCCCATGGCCAGCAGCACCCAGGGCAGGTCCCCAGGCCCTGGGGCCACTGAGAAGAGCACAGATTTTGGACTTGGGTGGGCTTGGCTCCTGGCCACTCCACCCCTTCCCAAGCCCCGCATAAGGCATGGGGCTGCCTGTTGGCAGGGTGGTCACAATAGGCGAATGGAAGCCCTCGCCCAGCATGTGCTTGGCACATCACGCAAATCACCCTTAGGATCAGGAGTCAGGCTGCATGGGGCTTTGGGGCTTATCTGTGGATCCCAGTGGTGCTGCAGGAGGGCAGGGCTCGTACCAGAAGGGGCATGGCTAGAGCCAGGGATGGGAGCCCCATCTCTTACAGGGCCCGGGCCCTCCAGAGGTTCAGACCCTGCCCTGGCTCGAGTGGGGCAACCTGAAATGCAGGGCTGCCTCTGCCCACCACATAGGCCCCTTTCTGCATGGCCTGGTGTGGCCCTTGGTACCTGTAGATGCAGGTCGTGCTCACTCCTTGGTCAGTGCTGCATAGTGCTCTGCTGTCTGTGCTCCAGTTTATCTGGCTGCCCTCTTCCAAGGGGAGCAGTAGCTTCCAGTTCTCCACTGGTACAAAAACATGGCCTTCCCTGGTCTCCCTCTTCACCTGCGCAAGTCTCCAGGACAAGGTCACAGGCCTTCCAAAACCAGTGCCTCCACGTGTCGGAAGCCAGGTGGTTCTGCAGATGCTGTCCAGGTTCCCTCTTACCAGCCCCTTCTCCACCTTTCCTGGCCCAGAGAACCACGGATGACTTTCATTTGGCCTGTATATGGGGTGATTGGGAAGGCCGAGCCCCTTCCTATACCTATGGCTAGGGCCTCTGTCTGCTCCAGCTCTCATGTGCTCTGCTACCCAGCAGCCACTACGTGGGCTCTGTAGTTCTGTTTGTCCTGAGTCCACGTTGCTTAAAGTGTTGGGAGATAGTCGTCATGAGTTCTTTGTTCTTCAAACAATCGTGTTGTGTGGTCCCCAGCGCTGGAGCCTGAGTGCTCCCTGAGGGCCCTGATGTGAGAGGAAGGGCCTCCACAGGCTGGGCAGCCAGCTTGGGGGAGAGCCACCCAGCAGAGCTGGGGGAAAGGAGAGAAGGCCTCTAAAACCCCCGGCACCCCATCTTTCTAGGCAAGAATCAGTCACACCCCTTCTACTCTAACTTGCTGCCAGTTGGCTGTGTGACCTTGGGGGGTCCCCCTCCACCTACCCAGTGAGCACATGCCAAGTATTAGGAAGGGGCAGGCACAGCGGGCCCACCTCCCAGGCAGGTAGCCCGGCCTCTGAGCCTAATGCACGGCTGGGCCTGAGACAGCGGCTCAGCCCTCGGGAGGGAGCCAGGGGTCCAGATGGAGGCCGGTGGTGCCAAGCAAGGCACAGCTTCTGGAGCCCAGCACACCAGGCACTCCCAAGAGGGACCTCATCTAGAACAGTGTCTCTGTCACACACACCCCAGCACATTCCCCTGGCGTAGTGCTCAGCAGGCGGACACACTTAAAGACCGAATTCTTCCCACCCTTGAGAGTTCCCTGGGATGGGGTTAACTGGGAAGCGAGCAGCCCCAGCGTGAGGGACAGCAGGCACCGTCCAGGCTTGGGTGAGTCCTGGCCAGGTCCTGGGGTCTGTGCTCAAGACATCTGCCTCCTGCAGGGCTAGACTTGGCCCTTCTCTCCCACTACCAGCCCCCTGCTGGTTCCCAAGAGGCATGGTGCATGGTGGGCCTGTGGGCAGCCCTTTCCTTGCTTGCACCTACCCCTGAGCTGAGTCACTGACACCCACCCCCGGATGCCAGCCCCAAGTTCGGGGCCTTTTGCAACAGGCAGACATCAGGGACGACCAAGGCACAACCCACGGACAAGGTGTTGGTCTCCACCCAGTTAATTATACCCTATACCGCTCCTGGCAGCAGCAGATTTGTCCTGCCTCCCAACAGTAAACAAGCACCAGGAGCGTCGGCGTGGGGTGTTCCGGCCGTGGGGCGCTCCAGTGCAAAGTCCCGACGCCCACCCTCTCTGGTCAGGGCCAGGGAACGTCGGAATAGGAAGCCCCCGGTTGGCAACAGACCCACAACTTTTCCTGAAGTCAGTCCACCCATGTCACCTTTGCTGCTCTCAGGACCGGTTGTGACCCGTTCAGGTTCTACCTCTGCTTGTCCCTGTGCCCACACCTCAGGGAATGTGTTGTCCCATTGTTAAACCTGCTGTGCGCCAGGCCCTGGGCCAGCTGCAGTGTCGGTGAGGTCCAGTGTCCGTAGGCCCATTCCCTGGAGGTGCCAGCAGGTGAGGTCCCACAACCCGTCCACGTTGGAGGAAGAACGTGACCCTCACTCTGTCTGGTGCTGAGGCCCGTGGGTGGTAGGCCGCAGTTGCACATGAGGGAAGGAGAGCAGAAAGCCAGGGACAGGTTGGCTCCTACACTGGGATCGGCCCAGCTGCTCCCAAGCAGGAGTGTTGCCCGCATGGTTCATTGGCTGGGTGGGGAGGATGGTGTGGCAGTGGGCAGGGGAACATGGGTGTCTAGCCCTGCCCTAGCAGGTTGTGCTAGGATTCCAGGTTGGTGGGGGCTGGAGTCAGTAGCTGGGCCATGCTAGAGGCCAGGACCACTCCTGGGGGCCAGGACTGTACTGTTGGCTGGTGTGGACACTGGGCCTGTGTGGGCACGACTGGGTTGGGTCCCCTGTCTATGGTAGACAATCCCTGCCCGGCTCCACCCCGGGGCTGGGGCCCCTGAGGCAGGGCACAGTAACAGTGGAGGCTGCCACTGTTGCCACAGGGCCAGAGCATCTGTGCCCAGCCTGGCCCACGGCAGCAAATGGCAGGACTGGCCCCATTTACAGGCACTCACTGGGGGGTTTATTTGGGGTGCCGCCTTTGATCCACAGCATGTGTGAGTGGCTTAGATACTATTATTATCCCCATTGTACAGATGGGGAAGTTGACACCAGCAGGTGCCCTCGGCTGTCAAAATCAAAGGCCCTTTTTTATCCTCTGCTCACCAGGCTAACCTGGCTTCCCCTGTTGGACAGCAGAGCTCGTGACCCTGTTTTCAGGCCCTGTTCATAGGCCACTCTGCAGCTGATGTGCTTGCTCTGGGTACTAGGAGAGGATGGCACTGAAGGGGCATTGGTGGGGTGTAGTACTGCAGCAGTACTTGTCAGCAGTCATGCTACAGTGGTGGGGGGGGGACACCCTGCAGAGATCGGTTCCGTCTGGCCCCTTTGAACGGTGTGCAGAAGCCCAGGGAGTGACCCAAGGTCACACAGCTAGCAAGTGGTGAGGCTCAAGTGCCAACCCGGGTTTGTCCTACTCCACGACTGGCTCCATTAGCTGATGTGTTGGGAAATCAGCAGCCACATCCAGGCTCTCTCTGCTCCATTAGTGATGTCTGCTGTGGGCAGTGGCAGATTGTGTCCTGTGCCTCTGCCACCACCTTTGGCTGGTGGAGTCCTTTGCCCCTCCCTTGCTCTGAGGCCTCCTGGTGGTGAGGCACTCTCTACATGGCTCTTTGTCACCTTATGGTCCATTTTGTCTTCCTTCAAGCCATTAAAGAGGCCCCTCTTGAGGGGTACCCAGGTCCCTGGGGGAGGTAAGCTGGTGAACAAAAGCTGTGGGAGCCCAGAGCTCTCGGTGGGTTTTGGGTAGGACTGGCTAGATGGCGGAAGGACCATGAGGAGGTGAGGACAGGGGTGGGTTTGTTTAAGCCAAATGTAAGTTAAGTCCCACCACCCTTTGGCCTCCATTTTGGAACCTCACCTGGCTGTCATTGCCCCTCCTGCCCACAGGCCTTTGGCTTTAGTGCCTTCTTCAGCCTCTGAAAACATACTGGTTGAGGGCCATTTTGCAGTAGGGGCTTCCCTCTGCGGTAAGCCTCACAGTCTATTCTGTACATAGGGTCCTTGCGCAGCCCAGCCTTCCCAAGCTTACCCTACCTCCTCTTGACCCCCCGCCAGCCCTGCCCTAGCTCGTCTCCTCCAGCAAGTGTCAGGACGTGCCTGAGCCCCACCACTGCAGTCACTGTACACATGCTCTTTGAGACCCTCAGGCCTGAATAAACCCGTTCCCCTCCTAGCGCTGAGACCCCAGAACCTGAGGGGGAGCTGACAGTGGGAGAAAGGCAGAGGAGGTGACACAATGTTCTGGAGGGGCAGGCTGGGGAAGGGCCCACAGCACTGCCAACCTGCTACTTTTGGGGAGTCCACTACACATGATATAGCTCACTGAATCTTTGTAACCCATGAGATGTAGGTAGTGCCATTATCCCTGCCTTACAGATAAGGGCACCGAGGCTTGGTTACCCAGCAAGTCCGCACCTGAGCCAGGACCCAGGTGGTGGGCATGGCAGCCAGTGGATGGACCCTAGAGACAGGCAGAGGAGAGACGCAGGGCTCCTTCAGACCAGTGGAATAATAGGCAGGGCCGCGAGGACAGGAAGCATGGGGGTGCAGGCGGGGGTGGGCTGGAGCTCAGCTCACTCTGGCGCACCAGGTCCACTGTCCCACACACTTCTACCCAGTGTGGTGTGGGCCCTGCATCTGCGTGTGTGCATGTGGGACTCCAGGACGCCACCGAGGGGCCACTGCTCATTGTCCCACTACTTCCTACGCACCCATGTCATCTGGTGCTCAGAAGAAGTTATCTGGGACTTCATTGTGGCTTTCCTCTTCCCCCATGGTACCGAGTCCCCAGTGGCTGCAGATATCCTACCCGGCCAGTGAGGAATGGGATCAGGCACTACTCCTGGCCCTGCCCTCGGTGGAGGTGACTGTGGCAGGTGTCCTGGCCTCCCCCTCCTCCTCACTAAGATCCCCAGAGCCACGCAGCAGCGCCATTGTCGGGGAAAGGAAACCCAGTCACATCACAGTGGAAATTAGAGAACAGAAAAGAAGGGAAAAGTTTAAATTGAGGAAATCTGAGCTCCTTGGCTGTAGTAGAAATTGCTGCAGTGGTGCTATTTTTAGCATTGTTGAGATGATCTATGGGCCAGTTGCAAAAGTAAACAAAAAATTCACTTCAAGTTCTCCAGGGAAAAAAGGTCCAGTTTTTAAGAGTCTTAAAAAGGTTGTCAAACTTGTGTGGCTTCTTCGCTTATCCTCGGGTTCTCCTTCCTTCCCATGTCCTGGGCTCTGCAAGCTCTGTCGAACTTCACAGCTTCCAGCTTGCTGGGCCCAGGTTCAGCCTGTAGGCCTTCCTGTCCACATCCCTGTCTCCCTTTCTGTGGGAGCCGTGCGAGCCCAAGAGGTGGCAGGTGGCGGGGGGGAGGGGGGGAGAGGAGGGCTGGTTCCCACCTGAGAAGCTGCAGAGTGTCCTGGCCCAAGGGGCTGGCCTGCAGTGGCGCAGTGGAGACAAAGCCACAGGACGCCCAGGCCCCTATCCTGACAGGACCACAGCACAATCCTCAATCCCTGCCCAAGCCCAGCCGCCCTCATTCACAGCTAGAATTTTTTTAAAAACCACCAACAATCAAATGTAAACAAGCTTTAGGTGGTCATCCCCCAGTGTGTAGTCTTTTCTGGCCATTGGAGACAGTTTCCATCTCCAGGTATGGATCCACAGTTGTGGCAGTGCCAGGATGCTTGGGCAGAGGGAGAGGATATGTTTAAGCCCTTGGCATTCATGGTCACACACACCATGCCAGTCCTGCAAGGGGGTGTGGAGACCCCTGCGGATGGCACAGCTGTGACTTTCCCTGGGCCACACAGCCAGCGAGTGGCAGAGCCCAGGCCTGGGACCCGCATCCCGTGGGCCAGCCTCCACGCCAGAGTTTCTGGCCAGCCCAGGGGGATGGCAGTGATTGTGTACACATCCAGAACTGACCTCAGCCCACAGCCCCCTCCACCCAGCCACTGGGGGTGCTCAGTCAGGAGCTCGCTGTTTAACATTCCTGAAGAGAAGAACATTTTCCAGCGCAGACTTCTTTTCCCACTGCACACTAGTTTTTAGAGGCTTGCTCCTGGATACATGTCCCTGCTGTATCTTTTTGGGGCACTACATGTAACTGTCTCAGCTCTGTCAGAGAGCTCTGAGCTTTGCCCCCTGGGACACCATCCCAGGCCCAGGCATACCATCTGGAGAGGCAGCACCATGGTGCCAAAGGCAGTTGGGGGAGGTGCACTTCTAGGAGGAGGCCCGGGCCTTGGCAAGGCTTTGGAAAGCAGAACAAGGCAGGCGGCCTCCTCAGACCTGAGGATGGCTGGGAATGAGGGGAGAGCCTGAGGGAGGGCTCTGGCTGCTGAGGCTGTAGGCACCCCACCTCAAGGCCAGGAAGAAGAGGGGGGCTCCCTGGCAGGCCCTCCCTGTGCCCCCATCCCCAGGCTGCAGGCAGCCAATCAGTGGGTATGGCCCAATGGAAAGCTAAAAGGTGGGAAAGAATGTCAGTGAGTGGGCCTCTGCCAGGGAGGAGAGGGAGGCCACAGGGCTTGCTTCCATGGGTGCAGGGAATCTCAGGGGTGGCAGACACTTCCTTCATTATTCTGCCCTGCAACCCCCTGATCCCCATTTCATGGTGAGCAAGCTGCAGCTAAGGACAATGGCAGCACGGGCACAGCACCACTCAGCCTGGAAGGAGCAAAGCTGGGATTCCCACCTCAAAGGGCCTGGCCTCAGAGAGCTCAGACCTCTCCCTGCCCCCCATCCCCCTTCCCACCAACCCACCCACACCCAGCCTGCACCTGGCCTGGCAAGGTTTGAGGTAGGAGCCCATGCTGTTGGCCCTGGTACCCAGGGCACACAGGAGGGGGCCTGCAGATGTGACTGCCCACCTCTGCCCTGGGCTTCATCCTGCTTGCCAGGCTCTGACCTGCTGGCCCCATCCAAACCCTGCAGGGAGGAGGGGTGCTGCATTACCCTTTTTGCAGATGAGGAACGTGAGGTGGCAAGCTCCAGGCCCCTGAGCCAGGCAGTGTGAGGTAGGGGCTCTGCTTCCTGCTACAGTACCGCCCCCATGGGCCTGGCGTACCCACTGACTGTGCCGGGGTGTGGAAGTACTGTGTCTTCTGCAGGGTGGCACATGACCTCTCAGACTCAATCTCTTCATCTCTGAGATGGGAGATGGGAATTTCCGGCATTTGACACTTGAGAGCTTTGTGGTCCCAGCCCTGTGTTGAGGTGGCCACAAGTCATATATCTGAGCCCCAAGAGGTAGCCCTGTGCAGCCCAGGGCCTTTTCTGGGCCTAAACCCTACCAGACTTCCCTGTCCTGGGCAGGTAGGCAGGGGCCCCAGGTCACGGGAGAGACCCACCCTGCCCTGCCTGGCCCTCCCTGGCAACAGTGGTGACTGGTGGGCTGTTGGCAGCATGTAGCCTTCCTATTCTGTTTCCCCAAAACCCACCTAGGTGATAAAAAGAGGAAGCAGTAGCATCCCCCGACCAGGGAGGATTCCAGTTGTGGGAGGTGGCAGGGGTGGAGAGCAGCTGAGGGTCCCAAAGGGGTCTTGCAACAAGGGTGGGGACAGATGAGCGGGCCTGTATTTGCTGGCCTTTGCCTGCCCTCTCCAGAGCTGTGGCCATGGCTGCTGCCCTCTGGCATCTACTCCCTGCCCATTTGCCTCCCCTTCCTTGCCAAGGCTTCCTGGGTATCCCTCCAGACAGGTCATTGGTAGCCTCAGGGGAGCTTGGGGGTTCAGGGTGAGCTGCCACAGCCTTTGGCCACTCTGAGGCATCCTAAGCTAGAGTGGAAGCTAGCAGGATGGATTTCCTGAGGCGATGGGCATTGGCCGTAGGAGCCCGAGTGAGGGGCCCAAACAGTACCTCCCGTGGCCCAGAGATGCTCTCCTATAAGAACATATCCAATGGCAAGGCCACCAGGTTTTGTGGGTGGATTCTTGTGAGCATGGGGCTGCTCCTCTGGGGGGCCCTGGTTGCCCTTAAGCCCCAGGGTTGAAGGTCACACTCTGGCCTGAGGTCTCCCATCTTTTACTCTGCGTGATGGTGAGGCTGCCTTGTGCGGGGGTTCTCAAGCCAGGAGCCTCTGCACGTGTGGCCGGGGCTTGTGGATGGCTGGCGGGGCCTAGAGCGTGGCTGGGATGGGAGTACCACATGCCTGGTCCGCATATCTTCCTGCGTATCCTACTCTGGGCAAGGTGGAGGCTGCACTGCCCTCAGAGTATAGTTTTGCTCTTGACTTCCTGGTCCTGGTCCCTGCTGACCTCAGTTTCCCCATCTCCAAAGGTGGGCCAGTGGATGAGGTCAGTGGTTTTCCAGCCCGTTTTCCAAAAGAACATTTTCCTACACACCCCACTAGGAAACATGAAAAGGCAGCCTCTCCAGCAGACAGGAAGGGCTGGGTGCCACCTGCCCCAGCCACACTCCTGTCCTGTCCAGGCTTCTGGGAAGGAGGGGCAGGAGCCGTGGAGAGGCTGCGGGGTCTCTGCCCTGCCACCATTCTGCCAACCCAGACAAGGCTTCTTAAGCCGGTGGCCAGGCCTTCTTTCTGGGGTAGCTTCAGTCTGGGAACTTCTCTCCTCCTCCTCCTCCAGCCCCCCTTTTCCACTTTTCCTCTTTGGAAAGTTTGACCAAGTTGCTTCTGGGAGAGTAGCATTCGGTTTAAAATCCAAACCAGAGCTCCAGCTCCAGGAGTCCCTGCCTGGTTTCCATGGTGATGGACTGTGGCCACCAGTGCCCCTGGGGGCAGAGCAAGGATTCCCTCACAAGGGCAGGCCCAGGCCCTGCTCCACGCCTCGCTCCACCCATACAGCTGGGTGGCTCCAGACAAGCCAGTCAGATTTTTAAGGCTCCGTTTCTTCATCTGCAAAGTGGGGTTGAATAGACCTACCTCAGGGAGTTATAACGGTACTGCCTGCCATGTGCCCTGGGGACATTGTGCCCAGGAGAGGGTCCAGGAGGGTCCCTGCAGGAGAAGGAGGGAGCTGGGGGAAGAGACCCAGATGACATAAGGCACGTAGGTGAGAGGGCTCACTAGGGCCAGTGGAAGAGAAGGCGAGATGGATCAAAGCCAATTGGGAAGGCCTCTTGAAGGAAGTACAGGAATTTAGTTGATCAAAAACAAATTTAGGGGCGCCTGGGTGGCACAGCGGTTAAGCGTCTGCCTTCGGCTCAGGGCGTGATCCTGGCGTTATGGGATCGAGCCCCACATCAGGCTCCTCTGCTATGAGCCTGCTTCTTCCTCTCCCACTCCCCCTGCTTGTGTTCCCTCTCTCGCTGGCTCTCTCTATCTCTGTCAAATAAATAAATAAATAAATTCTAAAAAAAAAAAAAAAAAACAAATTTAAATGCTGATCTCTAAATATGTATAAGAAATCTAAAATTAGGGTATGTCAGAACAGGTGGAAATTCCCCTTGAACTCCAGCCCATCCCCTGCAGCAGCATAGACTCACAGATTCTGTCCAGCCACACCCCACTCCTCCAGCTTCCCCACGTAGGACAAGTACTAGTAGGGGCCAACTCTGGGGTACAGGGGAGGCCCACCCAACACTGGTCACAGGGAGCCCAAGGCAGCAGGATCGTCTCTCAGCGCCTGGCCGCCTCAGCCCCTTCAGGTCAGCGCTGGGCTTTATTCTCGGAGAGACGCCCACCTGGACCTACTTGGAGGAAGGTGGGGAGCTTTGGGCTCCAGGCCATGTTTTGGCTGAGGATCAGGCCCGGGCTTCTCATAGGTGGGAAATGAACCTGGCTCTGCCACAGGGGCAGGGGCTTGTGAAACCCAGTGAGGTGGTGCCCTGGAGGCCTTTGAAATGGAAGGCTGGCCCCCAAGGGCTGCAGCTGAGGAGCCCTTCCCTGGGTGACAGGAGATAGCTGTGCTCAGGAGCGCAGGAGCCCACTACCCTCCGTAGCTTCACTGCCTTTTTTTTTTTTTTTTTTAAGATTTTCATTTATTTATTCAACAGAGAGATTGACAGCCAGCAAGAGAGGGAACACAAGCAGGGGGAGTGGAAGAGGAAGAAGCAGGCTCCCGGCAGAACAGGGAGCCCAGTGTGGGACTCGATCCCAGGACTCTGGAATCACGCCCTGAGCCGAAGGCAGATGCTTAACGACTGAGCCACCCAGGTGCCCCCGTAGCTTCACTTCTGTATGAGGTTGGGTGTCAGTACCCACCCCAGCGCTTGGCCTGGGCACCTGAGTGTACTACTTCGTGAGTCTCGGGGTGCTGTGGGTGCAGGGGAGGGGTATCTACCAGCTTCAGCAAGTGGAGGGGGAGCAGGTAGTCGGGAACACTCCTGGAGGAGTAGGCCAGATTGTCAGACCAGGGAGAAGGCATTCCAGGAGAGGGAACCAAGGGAACCAAGGGAGGCAGTGTGGAGTGTGAGGGTCCTCATGGCTCAGGACAGGAGTGGTGGAGAAGGTAGAGTGGGTCAGCCCTGTATCTATGGCCAGCAGGCTGGCTCTGTCCTGTGGCAGTGGGGCCCCCACCGCAGGGTGTCCTGCTTGCAGTGCCGTGGTCAAGTGGGGAGCTCTCAGAGCAGTGGGCTGTGTAGCTTGGAGAGAAGGCCTGGAGAAGGGCCTGGGGAGTAGAGGTTAGGGAGAATGTTGGGGCAGGGCCAAAAAGAGCCCTGCAGAGTGTCCGAGGGGAGTCTGTGAGGATGTAGGTTCTGGCCATGGAGGAATAAGACCCATGTCCCGGGCAGGTCGGTGTGGCTTGGCTCACAGAGAGTGCTGTGTTTGGGCTTCGAGCTTCTGCTGTGGGCCAGCAGCAGCATCCTGCCTGTGTGGGAGCCACTCTGAATGGGTGACCCCACTGCTTGGGGATGGAGCCCTATCCCGTCCCCTACAGCATGGGTGGGAGGTCCCAGTGCCATCACAGAGGTTGCACATCACTCCAGAGGGAGGAAGGGTGCTGCGCCTCGGTTGCGTCTTCTGGTCACATCTCAAATGTGTTCTGCTTTGGGGGCACCTTTGTGGACTGTTGACCGAGCCCTGCTCCACAGGATGCATCTGGACGAGTTTGTTCCCCCTTCTGATGCTGTATATGAGATTTCAAGGGTTTCTGCCTCTGGCTGTTGTGGGGCAGGAGAAAGTGGTGGACCTGCTTGGGAACCCACATGCCCATGGAGGTGCCAGCTTTGTCTAAGACCTCGCCTCTCTTGTGGCTGGTGTCTGCTCACCCTTGCCCACCGTTCAGCTTGGCCTTTCCCTGCACGAGGATCCTGTGGGGGCCATCCAGGGAAGAAACCTGGCATGGGCCACAGCTACTGCAGCCACTCGTGCCTTGAATTTGGCCCTACTGAGGTTCCTATCACTCCCCCTCACTTAGCAGCCCAGCCAGAGGAGCCAGAGCTGTCCCCCGCCCCCGACCTTCCAAGCTCACAAAGGCCATTTATTAGGAACCTGGGGTCGGACGATAGACTGTCCTAGTTTTCTCAGTGTGCATGTCAGACGTGGCTTTTCTAGGATGCAGGCTTCCCTCCTGAGATGAAGCGGAAGCAGCTCAGCAGTCCTCCAAAGAGTGGGCGATTCTAGAAGCCTGGACTCAGCTCTCATTCCCAGCCCTGACATGGGGGTGGGCTCAGAGGAGCCCATTGTAAGCATCTTCTCGCTCCAAGGAGGCTCTCATGGTCCCTATCAATCACACCCCAAGACCCAGCTTGCCCCAAGAGGCTCCACAGCCTGCCGGCCTCCCTTCTCTGCCCTGCCTGCAACCCTTCTCTCTCCACAGAGGCCCCTCCACATGGTCCTTTTGGCCGTCCCTGATGTCACAGGCCCCCCACCTGTCTCTCCTCCGCCATTCTGTTCCCCTGTGTGGGGAGATCCGTGTCCAACAGCACCCAGCGCAGATGCCACTGTGTCTTCCCCAGGAAGCTGCCCTGTCCCTTTGTCTCGTTCTAGTTTCTCTCCCTCTGTGGCCACCTCTGCTCTTGAGCCCCACGCTGGCTGGGCTGGAAGTACCAGGTGAGCTGAGTTGATGTGGACTGTGGCTGCGTCAGTCTCTCCCATGAGAGCCCTGGCGTCCGTGTCTGCCTCATGGTGACTGGGGATGTGGACGTGGCATTCCCCTCTTGGGAAGGCACCAGTGGGAATGTATGCTTGCCAGAGGCCCACATGCCGCTCCCTGCGGAACTGCACACGGCATAGGCACAGCTGTCTGTTGAGGCAGACGTAGCCCTCACCTGAGGGACAGGGATCCTTGCATCGCACCCTGTGCACCGCAGCCGGGGTCTTTCCCTGGGCATGTCATTTCCCTGTTCCCCCACCACTGTGTCCTCACTCATGGTCATACAGGCAGAACAGTTGGATTCAATCTTGCAGCCACAGAGCACAGTCTAAAGAATTTCTGAGTACCAGCAGCCCTAGCATATGAGAATGAAGTAGGGTTGTAGCTGGGGGTCTGTATACCTGGGGAGGAGAGGCACATCTCGGTGTTTTAGCCGTCAGGGAAGGGAGAGGAAGCTGGCTAGCATGAGACTGGAAGGCCCAGCATCTTAGGCTGGCATGCACTTGGCAGAGAGGCTGCCCAAGCACACGTCACACAGAGCCAGTGTCCCATAGCAGGGAGGCAGGTGAGCAGCAGTAAGGCTTGTGCCTCCAAACCAGTTGGCAGCTCAGAACTCCCAAGGCTGAGGATTGGGACTGTTAACTCCAGGGAGCATTCTTGCCACCTAAAGGCAGCCCGGGACTCAGCCAAGCAGGAAGATGGGGTTGGGTCAAGTGGGGACTAAGGTCAGAGTCAGCAGAAAGGAAGCAGAGGCAACCTGCAGGTCTGTGTTGGCTCAGGTCTTGAGAAGGGATGGTTGCAGGGGGCCACTAGGGCCGCATGGTGCCCTGGGCAGCTCAGCTGACAGCACCTGGGGCAGCAGCCCAGCTCTGGGATCTAATTGGCTTCACTGGGCCAGGAACCCACCTCTGCTGGGGGCTGCTTACCCTCACTGGCACATCAACCAAAGGCCAAGCGTCTGTCTCCAAGGAAGGCTGTGGTTACCACTCCAGAGGGCTGCACTGCTCCAGTGACCAGAAAGTGTCCAGAAAAGGGTGAAGAGTGCCCCATCTGCCCTCTCTGCTGGTCCACCCCAGGGGGAGGACATGCTGAGGCAGAGGCTTGGGGACATACACGCATTGACCCTTGGTCTGGGTTCCACACCCAGGGACACAGCATGTTTTTCTTTCTACTAGGTGACACAGGGTGACAGTGTCTGCCCCACAGGCCAGCATTCATCCTTCTCTGTGGCTTCTCACTCAACACTGACACCTTGAGACAGTTGAGACTTTGCCCTCCTCACCCCACATGCTCCTGCTAGGGGCTGCTCACCCAGACAAGGCCGCAGCTGCTCACTTCTGCTTCCTCTAGTTTCTCTGGCTTTGGTGATCATCCCTGGGCTTTTGGAGAGCCAATTAGGCTTTCCCTCTCTGCAGGCACCCATGGGAGCACACGTGCTTCGGGGGAGGCCAGGCCTCTGTCCTAAGGGCAGCGGGCAGTTTGCATTTTCGAGATGGCTGTGGTGTAGAGAATAAACGTGGCCAGACAGCACAGAGTGGGGGGAGGGGCCATATAGGGGCTGCAAAGGGGAATGTTGGCCACCCAACTTCCCAACATGAAAATGGGTGAAGCCCTGCCTTGCCTGCCTCCCCGCGGGCTGCCAAGGACTGCTGGGTGGACAGCATCTGGGGACGTGATGGGTCAGCACTTCTCAGAGTTGGCCCTTAACCAGGGGCCTCGAGCCAGGGGTGGGGAGGTGGCTCTCGGGGCCACCTACCTATTGCCCTTGCCACCATTGTCCTCTCCATGGTGACCCACCTGTCTTGGAGCTGGACTGGGGAGAGGGTTCTGCCTGGGGAAGTCCCTGTAGGACCAGGCAGTATCCTCAGGACTTTTGTTTTCTTATGATCAGTCGTCGAAGTTCGCTGTGGCGATTTAAGGTCAGATATCCCTTGGAAAGGCAGTGGGCATTCTGATGGCATGGGGCTCCTCCTGCCCCGAGGCCTGCATGCAGCCCAGGGCCAGCACATCCACTTCTAACATTGGTCCTTCTCTACGGACAGGCTGGAGCCTGCTCTTCAACATCCAGACAGGTGGCAGGGGCACCCTGATCCCCAGGATTGACCCAGAGCAGGCAGCCCACAGGTTAGACCCTGCTTGCCGGGGCTCCTGCCGGACTCTGGGTGAGCATGGTCGGTGGTCTGGCCTCCTGCGCCCCTGAGGCTGGCAGAGTGCTACAGGAGCCGTCAAGGTTTCAGGGGTGGCCCTGAGGTGGATGAGCTGCCATCCTCCCTGGACAGCAGTCACGGGCCTGTGTGCTGCACATCCAGGTGCTTTGTGGGCAGTTAGGACCCATGGGAGCTCTCCTGCGTAGGGTACTGATAAGTCCCAGAAGGGGCACAAGGCTCTTTTGGGCCCAGAGAATTCTTGAGGATCTAATGCAAGCCCACCAGGGTCTCCTGTCTCAGCACTCTCATGTGAAGCCCCAGGGGGCTTCCACTGTGCACAGGGATGCTTCCTCCTGGGGGCTCAGGGAGAGTGATTCCCACCTCCCGGTTCTGGGCCTCAGTGCCATGGTCTGTCAGCTAGAGATGGCAGTGCGCATCTCACGGGGCTCTGGAGAGGGCTTGCACAAACCAGGCTTGGAGTGCTGGGTACTATGAGGTCCCCGGGGCAGGGCCGAGGAAGCTGGAGACCTCTGGGAGCACATATTGTCCCAGGCTAGTCTCTCTCCAGAGACTTTGCTGGGCAGGGGACTGGCACAGAACCCCTGAGCTCCCCTCACCCACTACGGGCCTCCCTTCTGCTATGACATTCAGGACCATGGGACCCCAGGCTGCCCAGCCCACCCTGGGCCTCAGTGTGCTCATGAGAGCACCATAAGTCCTGGTTTCCAGAGAACTACATACTCGACACAGACACCTTCTTCCTGGCCTAGGTGTGATGAGCACATGTTCTCAGCCTCCTTTGGTCTGACTTTATCTTACAGGAAGTGGATAAGGTATGAAGTGAGGTCATGAGCTGTGCAAAGTACAAGTGTCAATTGTCTGCTCCAGCCTTCAGTTCAGCCAGGAGGAGTCAACCGGCTCTGAAGCCAGCCAGGCCTGGGAGTGGGTCCTGGCCATACTGACCTTTCTGCTCTGTGACTCTGAACCAGTGCCCAAGCTCTCTGAACCTGTCCCTACATGTGAGTGTCAAATGATGATATGCATGTAGATGGTGAGGGGCTGTTGTGACTTGAGCGCCATGTGGATTTAGGACTCCTTTGAGACTCGACCTGTGGCGAGTACTCAGTCAGGAGACCCTTGTCCTCACATAACACTGGGGTGGTTTGTGCTTATGCTTGTCTCCCTGTAAGTGAATGACCTCTAGAACCGCAGCCTGGTTCTTTCAGTGCCTGGCAGGGCGTAGTGGTCCTCCGGGGGGAGGGAGGAATGACAGAGAATGTGACATTCCCCTGGCTGAAGGGGCAGATTGGACCCGAGCCCATTTGGACCAAGGGCACCTGGTAGGGGCGCATAGCAAGACTGGGAACACTAGTGGGCAGGAACTAGCCTAAGTGTAGGATAGGTGGAAACAAGCTGGCTCGGGGAGATGGGCACCAGGACGAGTGCCACCAGGATAGGGGCCAGGTGGATCTCAGGTGTCTGAGTGTGTGGGGAAGGAGGAGGAAGCAAGGAACTCATGGCATTGAGGTGGTGAGAGAGAAGTTTGTGGTGGCAGACCAGCGCTTGGTGCGGCACCTCTCTATCCACTGTCCCTGCCTTTGCTGAGCTTCTCTTCACCTGGGAAGGGAGGAGCTGCTGGTAGTTGGCAGACAGTCCTAGAGCAGCATGCCCCACAGTACTGCGTGCATACCAGAGCTATGGGTGCTGGGGGCATGGTGTTATGTTCCTGGGTGAGGCTCTTCTTTCTGAGCCCATTCCTCATCTGTACAATGAGCACAGTCCCCCTTCCAGGCTACCCTGTGCTGAGAGAGAGGAGTGCTACCTCCCTTCTTGGAATAGAGTCGGAGAGGGGATCCTGAGCCCACCCTGCTTCTGCCCAGCCTGGTTACTCCCACCACCTTGACCCAGGGCCTTCTCCAGGCTCATCCTCGAGCCCAGCTGGAAAATGAGGCCCCTGCCAGTTGTAAAGCCCACTGGGGAACTGCCATGACATCTCTGTTCTGCCCTTCCCCCTGAAGATGTTAGTGGGAAAGTCTTTACTCCACCTCCCACTGCCCTTTGGATCAGCAAGGACAGCTAGCTCAGTGTAGCTGCGTGTCCCTACACACCCACTCCTCTGCCCCCCACAGGGCCTTCGTCTGGCACAACTCCAGGGGGCGCCGTTCGCATAGATACCGTGTGCAGGGTGAGGACTGCCACGGCCCCCCCCGCACTCCCTGCCGCCCCTACACCGCTTGGTCCGAGGCCTTTTGGGACCCACCGCCTCCCGCGGTGAGGGCTGCACCCCTCGCCGGGTGGGCAGCCCACTACCACCAGCGCGCACGGGGCCAGGGAACCTGCGAGGATTGGCCGGCAAAAGTCAGTTGCGCTACTGGGCCCGCTTCCAGGCCGAGCGAGGGAGCGAGTGCCCGCGCCCCGTCCGGCTCTGCCCGCCCCGCCCTGGCCCGCTGCGAGCGAACGAGCCTCCGCGGCCATGGCCCGCCGCCCGCTTTAGCTCCGCTGCACAGATGCCACGGCGGAGCCGGCGGGTAGGAACTTGACCGGGGCCGAGGGCGGGGCGGGGGCCTGGGCCGCGACCGCCTCTCCTCCTCTGCCTGCCAGCTCCTGGCTTTCTGAAGCTTTTGCCCAGCCCTCCCCGGGTCGGCTCTGGCGGCCACCCCCGCCCCGGCCCCCTGCCCGCCAGGCGCAGCAGGAAGCCCGCGGGCCGTGGTTTCCCGGGCGCCGCGGCGGAGGAAGTCGGCCGGCGGCGGGGCCGCGGCGCCCCCATGCCCCC
>NC_048231.1:41949396-41982275 GCF_002007445.2 Ailuropoda melanoleuca
GGCGCGGTGCTTCCCCAGCTATAAATAGCTGCTGTGCGGGGGCGGGAGGATGGTGCCAGCGGTTTGTGAGCGCCTAGCCTGCTCCGAGCCCGGAGCTGGGCCAGGACCTTGCCCCGCGGCGGAGTGGGAGGGAAGGTGCAGAGGGGCGCGGGGCGGGGGCGCGGGACAGGGGTGCGGCACACGCAGGCGGGGCCGCGGTGGAGTTGCAGGCTAGGCTACCCCCACGCACTTAGTTGTTTGTCGTTTCTGCTTTTCCGCGGGAGGGGGAGGGGAGGGGTAGCCAGCAGTTCTGGGGACCTAGTGTGCGACGTCTCATTTGGTAGAAGAGGCTGGAAGCGGGCGGGCGCCAGCTGCAGGCAAATTGCAGGCTTCCCCAAACCCTGCCTGTGCTGGGGACTCATTACCTGTGGATGGCGCGGGGAATCCCTTGCCCTCGGGAGCCCAGCCAGGACTGCTGGCTGGGTGGAGGGCGATGGCGCCTCTGGCGGTTTCTGTACGGCCCTGCGGCCAAAGAGGCGGGCCCTGGTGGGTTTGCAGTGGAAGCTGCAGGACTTCCTGCCCCCAGGGGTGTTCAACCTAGCCTACCCTTGGCTGTGCCGCCAACCTTAGGCTTGGAGCAGGACAGTGGCTCCAAGTGTTGGGGCGGGGGCAGGGCCCTTCGCTCTTGGGGGCATCAGGAAAATGTGGAGTCTTGGCTCCAAAGGCCTCAGGACTCCTGAGGAGGGTGGCCCCTGAAGGAGATGGAGCTGTCTGGGCCAGCTGCGGGAGAGGTGCTGCCCTGCGAGCCTGGCGATGTCTGTGATATTCACCTTACTTGGGAACAGGCGGGGTGCAGTGGGAAGAGCAGAGTAGTCTGAGTTTTACCATACTTCCAGCTCCCTGCTGGCTGTAAGACAAGTCTCTCCCTGTGAGCTCTAAATTGATATCCCATGTTGGAGAAGCTGGACAGGCACCTTGTCAGTACCATTGGCCGCTGGGGCTCACAGCCACCAAGTGCAGCCCTACACACCCTCTCCAAGTAGTCTTGCTGTTTGGGAGGTTCATATGGGTTTGCCAGCGACAGGTCTCTCCCTAAGATTTTGGAGGATGCTGGTGTTCTCTCCAAGGCTGCTCCTGACCTGAGGGCCAAGGGTCCAGATTCTGTCCTCGCTCAGCTTTGGGTCAGTTGGCTGCCTCACTGAGGCTAGCCTGTGGGAAGTTTTTATGCTTCTCTGGGAGGAGAGGCCCTAATCTACCCCAGCACCCTTCCCTACGGAGGGGCTCCCTTGCTCTCTCCAGCTCATCACCCGCATGGAAGCAGGTCCTCGGCTGGAAGCAGCTTGCTCCCACAGCCCCAAGCCCGCTGCTCCTGGGAATGGGATGCCAGCAGGCTGCCCGCCCTTGCCTATTTGGAGCGCTGAGTCACCACTGCACCCATGCCAGGGGGGGGGGCGCTGCAGGAATCCCTCTGCCGGGGGGAATGGGTTCTCCCTTGGGTGCTCACAGCACTGTGTTTTCTGTGAATAGGAATGTTGGAGCTGAGCAGCCCTGGGAAGCCTGTTCACTGGTCATACTGTGGCACGTGGGGCTAACTGGGGACTGGGAAGGCCTAGGATGATGGTCCGTCCACCCCCCACCCTCGTGCAGCACACACCTCCTGTCATAAGTCAGCACCCAGGCCCTGCTACTGCTGCTGCGTACCTACTCTTTTGTCCCTTCTGGGGGATCCATTCCAAGGAGAAGGAGAAAAGATCTGTGGGGAAGGCTGTTCAGCCAGCATTGTTCATAATAATTCTAAAGACTAGGCCCAGGTGCCCACCAGGAGGGGACTGGATGGGTTTGGATACACCTGTGGGGTGATGTGCTGTCATCATTTTAAATGACAGGAGTTTTTGATGATTAAAAAAAATACCTGTGCTCTGTTTACCGAGTTAAAATTTAAGATAAAAATTACAAGCTCCGAAAAAACAAAGACAAGAACAAAGCCACACTCCTTTGTTCTCCTGCTCAGGATACTCTGGGTGATAAGGTCAACCCTAGGGGGTTGCCCATTTCCTCCCCCCTTGACAGAGGCTCCTCCTCTGCCCCCTACTCCTTCCTGGCTTTTCTCTGGCTTTCCCTGAACACCCCCTCCCCAAAGTCCTTATTCTCTCAGCCCGTTGCTCCCTATACCAACCATTTCTTCTCACCCCTCACCCTGGATGCATGTGTGTCTCTCTCTCCTACTAGTAGGGAACCCCTCTGGTGGGTGTGCCTGACCCATCCACGAGACTCCTGGTTCCTGGGATGCACTTGGCTTTCTGTGCAGTTGCCAGGCTGATCTGCCCTGGGAGACCCAGAGGCTGCTCTGGAGCAGCTCCTGAGTTGGGCCTCCCCAGCACCCAAAGGGGATTCATCCGGGACATAAACTCTCCAGAGCCTATTCAGGCCTTGGTTCATGCTGGGACTCACTCAGGGGCACCCTAGAGCTGTACCGAGGTTGAGGGGACTTGGAGGCCAGGGTTTGTGGCTTTGCCCTGGAACATTCCTTTCCTGGAGGCTGCTCAGGCAGGCCCAGTGGGGCCACATCCCTGTCTGCCTAGCCTGACTCTCATTTGGGAGGGCTTCCCTTCCCCCCAGAAGGCCAGGATCTCTTCTGGGGGCCTGAGGTGCCAGTGAGCAAGAGAGACACAGTTGTTCCTGCCCAACCCTAGGTAGCTCCGAGTCCAGGAGGCCGTGGTGGGGCGGGCCAGGATTCAGGTCCTTGGGACTGGCTACTGATCTCAAGCATCCTATGAGCAGCCCCTGGTCAGGTAGGGGAGGCCCTGAGAAGGCCCCAGGCAGACATAGGCCCCTCTGGCTTCAGCAGCCTGGGGTGAACTGGAGAGGGTCCAGACAGCCACCTGCCCAGCTGCCCACCTGTTGTCTCAGCAGTCTGAGCACCCCTAGGTCTCCCACAGTACTGTTGGCATCTCACTGCCTTTCCCTGCTTAGTTTTTCCCCAAGGCACCCAAGCCAGTCTCCTTTGTGGCCTTTCTGGGTGCTCCCAGGGGTGGTTACTTTCTCTTCTGTCTTCCTGCTTGAGTCTTGCCAGGTGCCCCAGCTGGGCATGACCCCAGTAATAGCAGAGTGGGGAAGGGACACCCGAGTCCTGTGGGTAGGGCAGCAGGGGACATCAAGAGGAGCCCAGCAGAGTTCTGGAAGACCGAGGCTGGAGGCCATTCCCAAAACAGGGGCTTAGGGGCCTAGATTATGAAGTCTCTGAGACGCTCAGAGGTACTGGTGGTGGACGCTTGCTCCCCATTCGTCTGCCAGCAGGTGTTCCCGTTCCCGCCTCCCCTTTCAAAGGGGCGTTCTCAGGTCTTCAAAGGCCCTGGCTCAAAACTGAAGTGATTTGGTATCACTGCTTGGTTCTGTGTCTAGTCTGTAAATCACAGATCACATTGCTGACCTTCTGTACCTTTGTAAGCATTCAGGGAGACCACAGGGGGAGAGACCTGAAGAGGGGGAGACTGATCCCTGTCTGGCCCCACACCAGGTCACTGGGTAGCTTCGGGCAGGTTGTCCGAACTCACCTCCCCCTCTGGAAGATGAGGGTGGGTTGGTTACACACTTGCATAGTCCCTGCCAGTGTGGGTGTGGGAGGGATCAATCTGCACCCAGTCCCCATGGCCTGAGCCTCGTTCACTCAGTGACAAGCCCGTGCCCTGGGTCTGAGTGCTGCTTAGATGGAACAGAGCCCGACTGGGCCACACCTCCCACCTGCCTCCTTCTCTGCTTTGGCATTTCCGGGCCCCGTGTTTCCCTGGGGAGCCTTTGCCTGTGCCCCTTGGAGTGCAGGAGGCCCAGGGGGAGCTGTCACCGAAAAATGGGATCCATGGAGGTGACGAGTGCATCTGGGAGCCCCAGAATGACCTTGGGGTGTACTGTCAAGAGGGCCTGAACAGCGGCCCTGCACAGGGCACTTGGAGCTACCGTGGAGAATCAGAACTGTATCTGGGCATGTGGTTTTGGGCTGCCAAGCTCAGAGTTGGTTCTTTTTTTTTTTTTTTTAAGATTTTATGTATTTATTTGACAGAGAGAGAGACAGCCAGAGAGAGAGGGAACACAGGCAGGGGGAGTGGAAGAGGAAGAAGCAGGCTCCCAGCGGAGGAGCCTGATGTGGGGCTCGATCCCAGATTGCCGGGATCACGCCCTGAGCTGAAGGCAGATGCTCAACGACTGAGCCACCCAGGCGCCCCTCAGAGTTGGTTCTGAGCCATGGGAAGAGGCTGTGCTGGCAGCCCTGCTGCTGTGCAGGGAGGGGGTCCAGGAGTATGGATGGGCAAGGCCCTCCAGCCCACACTGATCAGGAATCTGGAGGAGGGGAGTCCTTGCCCCTCCAGGAAGAAGCTTCCCCCAGACCACAGTATGCTGGAGACAGCATGAGCCTTAGGAGTGAGCACGACCTTAGCCTGGCAGCCAGGAGCAGTCCTCCATGCCAGCGGGGGCATCTGCTGTCCATCCCTGAGGTGCCACCTGCCAAGATTTTGGTGACCAGAGGCCAAGGCCTCATGGCCTTCCTGCCCAGGCACCAGCCTCACCCTGCTTTCCATCCCCCTTTGTGAGGGGACAGTGTGTTCATGGGCAAGAGTGTAGGGTGGCCTGGCAGCACCCCACCCCTTCCACCAACCCAGCTCT
This sequence comes from Ailuropoda melanoleuca, assembly GCF_002007445.2. NCBI lineage: Eukaryota > Metazoa > Chordata > Mammalia > Carnivora > Ursidae > Ailuropoda > Ailuropoda melanoleuca. Next base: position 41,954,035 of record NC_048231.1, read on the forward strand.
CGGCTCCCCTGGGAAGGTCCCCAAGGACCCCCAACCATGCTGGCTGGCCTCCATGAACCCCCAGGCTTGCCCCAGTGTGCGGCTCAGCTTTTCAAGCTCTGTTTCCTTAAGCAGCAGGAGGATGCCCTAGTCTCAAGGCTATAGGAAGGGTTTGTTAACTTGTATCAAGCGCTCAGCCCAGAGTCTGGGGCTCCATGAATTATCCAGGTGGTTATAGTCTGTCTCAGTGACCTCATCTGGCAGCCAGGAGCCTGGAACCACTTGGACGCATTGGGGGTCGGCTGAGATGCTCCAGAGCAGCTGCACGTGGGTGGAGCTTCGAGCACGTCCCGGGTTTCTAAGTGCTCCGAGGCTGCTGCTGTGCACCCCCAGCTGCCCATAGTTCTCCAAGCGGGAATCATCCCAGACAGGAATTGAGTGTGTGCCTGCACTTGGGCAGAGGGGAGTCTTGGGGTGCAGCCAGAGCTACAGGACAGGAGGGCAGCTGGGTGGGGCACGGGGAAGAATTAGGAGGGGCCCTGAGTCATGGCCCCGCCCAGCACCAGTGCTGCCTTCCTCCCTCGGGGGTGAGCCCCATCCCAGACCCTCTTCATGGGGTCCCTGCTGCCCCTGGCTCCCACTCCTTTTTTTTTCTTTAAAGAGTGGGAGAGGAAGAAGCAGGCTCCCAGTGGAGGAACCTGATGTGGGGCTCGATCCCATAACGCCGGGATCACGCCCTGAGCCGAAGGCAGACGCTTAACAACTGCACCACCCAGGCACCCCCCTGGCTCCCACTCCTGCCCTCACTTCTCTGTGATCCTGCTTTGGCCTGTCCTTCAGCCCCCAAGGGCAGGCCTCCCTCGGGTCGCTCCCAGCTGCCCCTCCCCTCGGGCACTGCTGCCTACTCCCTTCCCGTGAGACCCCTTCTTCCTCCAGCTCAGATGCCTCCTGGCACATCCCCTGCACCCTCCCTGAGGCCTGCACGTGTGGCGCCTGCTGCTGCAGGTGGAACCTGGCTGTACCCCTACGTCCCATGTGCAGACAGCCCTCGCCTGCTGCCTGTCCGCTCCCCGGGAGCTCCCTGTTCTCTGAGGGGCTTCCAAGCAGGCCCGGCCTGGCAGGGCTGTCTTCTCCTGAGGGGCAGTATGTGGGAGTGTGCTTTGGCTTCTTCCCCTCTGTAGGGGGCAGGAAGTGTCCCACCTGTCTTGGGGCTGCTGGTAGCGTGGGGGCTCTGGCCGCAAACACGGAAGCCCGGCACTGCCTGCTCAGGCAGAAGGCAGAGTCGTTGGCTTACTTGCCACCCTGCCAGCTTATGATGCTGCCTGGTGGCTCCACACCCTCAGGCCAGCTGTCCCTGGAGACTGGCTGCATGTCTGCAGGAACCTCCCCGGGGCTTCTGGTGTCTGTGGTTCCCTTCTGAATTTCTGCGGACTCTCTGGCTGATCTGTGTGGTCCTCCAGCCTTGCCTTTCTGAAATAGATGGTTATGTTCTGGCTGCGTGCACATATCTGGAAGGGAAATGGATTAATAGGGCGCCCTTGTGTGAAAAGATCCAAACCACGCCCCGAGACATGTGGTACCAAGTAGACCTGTCCTCACAGGGTGCATACTGGTCTCATCTCTCCTCAGGGATAGGCTGAAAGCCCTTCGGGAGTCTGGCTCTCAGGCACAGGGACGCTCCTGGCCGGTACAGAGGCCGCTCAGCGAGGCTCTCAGTCACTGGCTGCGGTGGAAGGTAGCCCAGTGGCCCCAGCCGTGAGGAGGGAAGCCACCTGCATTCTGGGCTTGGCTGCCATCCAGCAATGCGGCTGGGGGCTCACCGCCCTCAGTGGGCCTCGGGTTCCCACGTACACAATGAGCAGTTTGAGCCAGCTAAGTGTGCTTGAAAATGTCCATGATTGTGGAACTCTGATGCCACCGGATTTGTTAGTGCGCAGCTGGGAGCAGCATCCTGGGAATCAGGAACGGGGTGCAGGAGGAAGGGTAGGGGCGGGAAGGGCAGTCCCAAAGGGTGAGATGGGCAGGCCTGTGGTGCTGTGGCATGACAGGGCGCAGGTGGCAGGCAGACCCCCACTCCTGCTCACTGTGCATCCAGAAAGTGTCTTATCTAAGGCACTGCCTTGCTTCAATGAGTAGGTGACAGCCCCTGTCTGCATATGACTGCTGGTGAGACTAGCAGTGCCCGGCCACCCCTCACAGTCCCAGGTTGGCCCACTCCAGGGGGTGACATGGTAAGTCCTCCAGAGTGGTGTTTTTTTGTTTGTTTGTTTTGTTGTTGTGGGGTTTTTTTTGTTTGTTTTGTTTTGTTTTTAGCATGCTTACTGGCTCATTTTGGTACATCCCATCCCTCTTCCAAGAAAAAAACCACACAGGTAAATGCTCTGTGTCTTTGATTCTAGAACTTGGGAGCAAGAGCAGGAGTTTGGGGTTCCCTCTCTGCAGGGACCCTACCCATGTCCTCCACTCTCTGCCAAGTCTGCTGTGGTCACCTGGCCTACCCTGCAGAGGGCCAAATATGTTTTACCTCTGGCATTGCCTTCTCGGCCCCCCACTTTTTCATGGGAGAGAGGGGAGCTGGCCCTCTCCTGACCAGGAGCCTGGAGGCATATGCCTCTGAGCAACCCCAGGTCCTGCCAGCCCTCAGTGTACGTGTTGCTGACTTGCCATCAGCAAGGAGGCATGCTGCCACCAGCCCCCTCCAGTGCAGGGCTCATGTGCACACCCAGAGCTCTGAAGAGGATTCATTTCCCTGTGAGCAGAATTGTTTCCCACCTACCCTGGAAGGGTAGGCACCTTCTCAAGCTGGGCACCTTGCCTGCTCTGCCAGGTTTGTGTCACGTCCCTGGGGCCCTGGAACTGAAGCAGACCTGCCCCCACTTAGGATACATTCCCAGCTGCAGGCCCACCCCCTGACCGTCTAAGGGGCTGACCCTGAGTGGTCCTGGCAGAGACTTAGAAGGGCAGCAAGCCAGGAGGGCTTCAGAGAGGAGGTGACATCACAACCAGGCTTGAGAGGACACAGGAGAGCTGGCTAGACAGAGGAGGTGAGAGGGCACCCTAAAAAGTGAGAAGCATCAAATTCAAAACTCTGTAAGGGGGCAGGCTTGGTGAGTGTCCAGAGTCAAGGGAGGAGGGGTGCAAAGGCCAGTGAGGCTCAGGCTTCAGCTGAAGTAGGTAAGGAAGCTGGCTGGCAAGGGTATAAGCAGGGGAGGGAGCACCCACATTATCTTTTTCCTAACTTGTCCTGGCCCAGGCTGGGTGGCTGGATTGGAGGCAAGAGTGGAAGGAAGAGGCAGGATGAGGCCCAAGCTGGGGCAGGAATGTTAGGGGCACAAGGTGCAGGCTGGGATGCCAGGGAGGGGCAGGGGTGTGAGGACAACCCTGGGGTTCTAGCACAGTGGAAGAAACCTTTTCTAACAATTTATGAAGAATGAAATGGGCCACCTCCAGAGGTGGTGAGCTCCCCAGACGTGCAGGCTGAGGCTGGTGCCCACCAGGCAGGTTGTGGGGATCAGGCATTGGGGCCCATGTACCCCAAGTGCCTGGAGCCTCTTGAGACATTGTCATGATATCTGGGGCCCCATAACCCTTGCCCCTGCCCACAGCCAGGCTCACCCCACATCCCTGGCAGGCCTGGCTTCAGACCTCCTCCCCTCCCCCAGTCTGTGCCCTGACTCAGCTAGTATGGAGGGCAGGGGTGACTTGGGAGGAACAGGGCCACTTACTAGGGGAGGGTCCAGAAAAGTCAGCACCCTTCTCCTCACACAGCCACCCCCAAACATGATTTGGAGGAACAAATGTGAGTCTTCCATTCATCCTCCCTGATTGCTCCCCAAAGGACGTCAGGCGCCCTCCACCCCCAGGTGCTCATAAGGCAGCTGGGGAGAGACCTCCTGACCCCAGATCAAGGTGCACTGGGAAGAGTGATCTCCCCCTCTCCTTTGAGTCTTCAGAGCGAGGGAAGAGGGAGGCATTCGGTGAAATCCAGGGTCTTTCTGGGCCCTTATGGTTGACATTGCAGAGCAGGGCACGCCCCTCTGTGCCCTAAGGAGGAGTGAGATCCGGGAGCAGTAGGGTCACACCCAGCTCCCGGACTTGGCCTGTGGCCGTGGGCCAGCCCTGGCACATGCCTGTTGTGTCTCGGCACATGGCCGGGCTGTGTTTCTGGCTTTCCCCCTCTCCTGTCAATAGAGATGGCACCTTCTCGGCCACTGCTGCACATCGGGGGGCAGGGTGTCAGGGCCACACTGGCCAGACTGCTTGTCCTCTAGAGTGGCAGCTTTTCCTGAGCTGCTGCAGAAGCCACTGGGCCCGGTGGGAAGATACAGCATTGGTGTTGGTGCCGTGGGTGAGGGTGGCCTCAGCCTCCTGGTTTTGTCCAGGCCGGGAAGCAGCTAGTGCCTTGTCTGGTACTGCTTGGGATGAAGGGTGGCTGCCAGCCTTCACACAGCACCCCAGACTGCTCGGAGGTTAGCGGGTGTGTGTCCAGCGTGGAGGATGTCCGGGCTTGGAGCTGTGGGTTTTAGGCTCCTCTCTTGTTTGAGTGGCTCAGGGCTGGAGGTGCCCTGCCTTCCCTCCCGGGGCTGCTGGAGCATGTATTTAGTCACTGAGCACCCACGGGAATAGGGCCCGGGGGTGGCACCCCCTGGGTACACTGCTGGGGGCCCCGGGTGGAGGAGGCAGCATTGCTCACAGCCCCAGTCCCTTCTGAGCAGGAATTTTTCTAGGGTGTTGGCTGCAGGGAGCCAGCTGTGAGCCTGCCTGCTCCTTCCAGGGCCCCAAAGTCCTGCCCCAGAGATGTTAACTCCTAATGTCCAGGTAATGCCCAGGCCCTGCGGCCTCAGGCTTATTTCTCTTCACTTATAATTCTCTCCCTTGGTCATCCTTTCCTTCACCATGCCTCTACTGGACCAGTACGTCTCAGACACTGTGTTGGGTGTGGGGACGCCCCAGGGAACCAGACCTGAAGATGCCGATGGGCAGGGTGCCCAGTGCAGCAGTGGGCTGAGCACAGACTGAGGGAGATGGTGGCGGGGCTCCCCAGAGCCAGCCCTGCTCCAGCTGAGCCTTCAGACAGTGAGGTTGGATGGCCGAGAAGTGGAGGAGGGGGTCCTGGGCGGAGTGCACCCTGGACAAAGGCAGGTTGGAGGGAACCTGGGCATTCTGCAAGCTGCAGGTCATTTTCAGCCCAGCCCTCTAGTCTCTGGGCATTGCTGGAGGGAAGGGTGGGGGCCAGGCTTGAGCCTGTCTGGCCAGTGACAGCTGCCAGAAGTTCACAGTGGCCACATTTTGACCCATCTTTTTGGTCCTAGGAGTTAGTCCCGTGGCTGAGTCAGCACCTGTGCGGAGGCACAGAGGCTCTGGGCTTCTCCCACTGGTTGCATCTGACTAGGCATGACCTGCATGTTTCTTGTTGGGGACAGAACAAGTACGTACGTGCCATGCAGCCATTCGGAAGAGGAGAGTGCAGAACAGTGCGTGTATCCTACGCCACCACCTGCAGGGGGAAATAGGTGGGGGTAGCCACACACTCATTCCTCTCAGGACAGCAAGAGGGGTCCGAGTGCCCTCCGGTCCTGTGGCAGGCTCCAGCCGCAGCAGCGCCCCTCACACGCCCACCTCTGTCCATCTCACAGGGCATCTGGCGGATCCCCGTGGACGAGATCGACCGGCCGGGCAGCTTCGCCTGGCACATGAACCGCTCCATTGTGCTGCTGCTGAAGGTGCTGGCCCAGCTCCGGGACCACAGCACCCTGTTGAAGGTGTCCTCCATGCTGCAGCGGACCCCGGACCAGGGCAAGTGAGTGCAGCCGCCTGGCCTAGTGTGTGCTCGGCCCCATGAGAACAGCTGGCGTTGCCGTGGTCAGAGCACGGGCACACATGCAGGCTAGAGCCCCTCACCAGAGCCTAGACCAGCCCTTCTCTTCAGTCAGGGGCCTGTCTGTCTGGTATCTAGACAACATCCTGCCCTGTGCCCCTGGGGCAAACACAGGCTGTGGACAAGCTACCGCTTCCTTTCCTCCTGCTTCCCTTTAGCTTGGGGCTTTCAGGGTGCTGTCAAGTTGTGGGGAAGACAGGTGTCCAAGTGATAGCCAGGGTCCCCCAGGTGAAGGCGAGTATAACCAGCCAGGCAACAGGGGGGCCTGGGCCACAGAGGTAACCAGGGATCGCTTTGCCAGACAGGATGGGACAGGTAGGCCCAAGGGACACCTGCTGCAGCCGCCACTTGGCAGGAGTTATGGAGGATCCTGGGAGACGGGGTGTGGCCCAGTTGGGCCAACAGCCGTCCTCTGCACCTGCACCACTTTACCTTCTCTCATCTCGTTCACCTGTAGGAGCTGGGGTGGGGCCTTCAGCCGGGGCGTGCGGCGCCCTGGAGACAGGCTTTACAGAGAGAAGCCAGAGCCCCCAGCTCTCACTCGGCCCAGCCCGGCCCTGCCCACCCCGCTCCCGGGGCTCATGGCCAGGTCCGGAGGGCCCAGGGCAGTCTGTGCTGGGTGCTGAGGCAGGAGGCTCAGGGAAGGCTTCCGGGGAGTGGACCCAGGCAGAAGGGATGCTGAAGGACCAGCAGGTGTTCTCAGGGCAGGGCCACCATCCAGGGCCGTGTGGCTCTGAGGCTCTGCCGTCTTCTCTGGCCACCCCCGTGTGCTTGCAGGAAGTATCTGCGAGATGCTGACCGCCAGGTCCTGGCACAGCGGGCCTTCATCCTCACTGTAAAGGTGCTGGAGGACACTCTGAGCGAGCTTGCAGAGGTATGCCCGTGGCCCCTGTCCCCTCCCAGGTGGTGGCCCCGGCCCTTGGTTTCACTGCCGTGAGGCAGGTCCCATGTCCCCACCTGTGAAGTAGTGGGGAAGGTCAGTACAATAAGGAAGTGGCAGACACTTTGTGAGGTGCTGACCCACTTGGCATATGTGGACTTGTGGTCAGGAAGGACAGTAGTGACACTCCCTGAGGCTGCTGTGCATGAGGGGCACGTGAGGGCCCAGAACAGGAGAATTCAGCTCTGCCGCAGGCCTGTGTGGCGGCCCCTGGCAGGTTACCTCCCCATAAGCCGCCCAGGACTGCCCTGAGGCCCGTACTTAGAGGAAGGCCATCCCCACACAGGCCAGGCCTACACTTCTGGAGCAGCACCAGCTCCAGTGCCCATCAGTCCTCTCAAGGCTGGAGGAGCAGAGCAGGGAGGGACTTTCTCAGGTGGGTCTGAAGGCCCAGCCTGGGCCAACTAGCAGACAGCCAGACCCAGAGTGGCCCCTGGGTGTCAGGGGTGCTTTGTTGTGGTAGAAGCACAAGAGACACAGTCTTTTACCTTCGGTTTTCTCGTAGGGGTCAGAACGCCCAGGGCCCAAGGCCTGTGGCCTCCCTGGAGCCAGGATGACCACTGACGTCCCCCACAAGGCCAGTCCTGAGGATAGTCAAGAAGGCCTCCCCCACTCCAAGAAGCCCCCTCTGGCTGATGGCTCAGGGCCAGGGGCCGAGCCAGGAGGCAAGGCGGGCCCTCTCAACCACCGGCCTGTGGCCATGGAGGCAGGAGACAGTACAGACCAGGCCGGGGATCGGAAGGACAAGGAGAGTCCCCGGGCAGGGCCTACCGAGCCCATGGACACGGGTGAGGCCACTGCTCGCTGCTCAGACTCCGAACGGGCGCCACCGCCACAGCCAGGCCGCCCCCCAAGGGACCGTGGCCCCGAGAGCCGTCCCACTGAGCTCTCCTTGGAGGAGCTGAGCATCAGTGCCCGGCAACAACCCAGCCCGCTCACATCGGCCCAGCCAGCCCCGGCTGCCGCCCCTGCCACCACCCCTGGGGCCAGAGGGGGCAGCCACCCCGAGGAGCCACCCACACGGCCCAGCCGAAAGAGGAAGCTCCTAGAGGACACAGAGTCGGGCAAGACACTGCTGCTGGATGCCTACCGTGTGTGGCAGCAGGGCCAGAAGGGTGTGGCCTACGACCTGGGCCGCATCGAGAGAATCATGTCCGAGACCTACATGCTCATCAAGCAGGTGGGTGGCCGTGGGCAGGCCTGCAGTTCTGTTCTCACGGCAGGCCCTTCCCGGTCTGTGAGGGACTGTAGGGCCCTTGGGCCATGCTTGTTAGGAGTCATTCCCACCCCGGCCCCGCTGTTCACGTTCCTACATTTGAGGTTTTCTACCACGAGTGTGCTGTAGAGTCAGAAAAGCTCGGGTCACGTCCAGTCCTCGTGTTGTACGCTGTAAGTACGGGGCGGTTTTGTCAACTGCGGCTCAAGAGAGCTGGGGAAATACACGGAAGAACAGAAAAAACAAAAAGGGGAAACAATGTCCTTGGAAAACTCTATTCTCAACTTTAAAGGAAATGAATCCATTTGCAGAAATCTCATCACATCCAACACAGGGGGACGGGACCCCTGATCCCCCCTCGGGGCCAGGCTCTGGGTCACTTCCTCCGAGACCTTTGTGGCCAGCACCTGAAGGTGGCTGCAGTGCCCTGAGTAGGTGATGCGGCTCTGCCACACTTATTTTTTGTTTTCCTTTTAAAAATAATTTTTTTACTACATTAGACATGCAGTTATTTCTCTATTTAAAATGATCTGCACAGAAAGAGCCCCAGAACTGCAGTGGCTGGTTCAGCCTGGGTGCCGGTCCTGATACGCGGTTTCTTCCCAAATCGTGTCTGTTTGTGGTGCCCTTTGGAGAGTGCCTGTTCTGTCACCCCCTTACCAGCATCCAGGATCAACCTTTCTTTGGTTCTGTTGCTGATGAATTAGGAAGAACCAAGCCCTCCCTTCCCTGCTGGTGAGGGTGGGCCTTTCCCCGCCCTGCCTGCCCCAGCCTGGCTCCTCCTGCCGCCCCAGCCTGTCTCCCTCACGCCCTGCCCGCTGCTCCACCAGGGCAGCCCTGTGCCTCCCTGGCCTCGTTGCCGTCCCCCTGTGCCTTGGGCTCTTGGTCTCTGGGTCAGTCAGACCTCCCTCCACCTGGACCTCAGACCCTGAAAGGCCCCGCATCCCACTCGCTTGAGGAGCAGGGTCTGGCTCTGATGCCGCCAGCCTCAGCCCCTGAGGACACAATATGACACGGTCCCAGACGTGATCTCCACAGGACCAGCTGGGCCCAGAGTAGTGGCCCCAGGGGATGGACCCGGGAGATGGGTGTGTGCTTCTGCCCATGCTCTCCAGCCAGCCCGGGAGTGTCGGGGGGTCTTCAGAGGAACTGGTCCTCACACTCCAGGCGCCGGGACGAGGCCAGCCACCATGGCCGGGCCCTTTGACTTCGAGCGTCTCCTTGCTCAGGTGGACGAGGAGGCTGCGCTGGAGCAGGCCGTGAAGTTCTGTCAGGCCCACCTCGGGGCCGCCGCCCAGAGACAGGTGAGCTGAACCCAGCCTCTGCCGCCTCCTCGTATGGGGCCCACCCCATGCCAGGGCCCCAGGCTGCAGACTGAGAAGTGGGCACACCTCAGGAGGGACCGTTTCTGAGGTCAGCATGGGCCGAGGGGGGATGGACGGGAGGCAGCTGAGCCTCAGGCCCCCAGGGAACCCCTGATCGCTGGCCCAGGTGGGGCAGCATCGTATGGTGGGTGGGGCCTTGACAGGCCCAGACCCCAGCTCTGAGGGTGTGACCTGAGGGGTCCCTTCACCTCAGCTGCTTTTTCTGTAAATGGGGAAGATGGTTCTTACCCAGCTGACCTCACCTGGAAAAGTGACTTCATTTGGGACAAAGGTAGAGGAAGTGATGGGCTGGGATGTGAATTGGCTAGGAGCAGAATGGATGGGGGTCCTGGGGTTTATTCAGCAAGGGAGGGAGCAGAGTGGTGCTGGGTCTGAGAAAGACTCTCCCCGCTATTGAGGGAAGACAATGGGCTGGTGCAGGGACCCAGTGAGCAACAGGTGGGTTTGAGATGTCAGAAGATGCGCCAGTGTGACTTGGTGTCAGGGAGGAGGGGTGAGGCCCACTGGGCTTTGGCCAGTGGATCTTCTTCTAGGAGAGAGGTGTAGGATGGAGCCCTTCAGGGGGTAAGTGCCCCTGAAGCCATCGGTTTGAGGCTCAGAGGCCACAGCTTTTGAGGAGTGGTGGGACTGAGGAGGGGGTGAGTGGTCAGGGCTGAAGGAGAGGGGTCTCCTGGGAGAGGCCCAGCTCAAGAAAAGGCCCATAGTCAGGGTCTGGCCAGCAGAGAAAGGGGGCACCCGGTCTAAAGCTGGGGGGACATTGCAGTCCTGTTCAGTAGTGCCATCGGGGCATTTTCCTGCACCACACATGGGCATTTCTGCAGGAGTGACCCTTGGGCCTGGGTCGTTGGGTCAAAGGGCAGATACTTGCCATTTGAATGTGCGTGGCCTCTTGTCCTTCCGCAGCAGCACAAGAGGGCAGGTCTTGCCCCCCCAGCCTCGCCCACACACGGCCCTCTCTTGGCACCTCCCCCCTGGGGAAGTACCTCACAGGGAGTCCGGAGGCAGGATCTCAGGACAGTGGGCATCCATCCACCTACGGTCTGGGGACTCAAGTCCCAGGTTCCCCAGCAGCAGGCTGGTGGATGCCTCAGTGTCCAGACAGGCTTCCTCTCAGTGAAATGGGGCAGCAGGCCACCATCCCTGCCCAGACTCTAGGTCTGAGGACGTCCAGTTCAATCTTGACCAAGCGGGCTGATCCCCCAGCTGAGGACCAGCTTCCCAGGGGAGATATGCCCCAGGCCACCAGCAGTCCCCGCTGTACCATTGCCAGAGCAGCCAGAGTTCACAGTGCAGCCAGTGTGGTTCCTGCGGCCTACGTGGCCTTCACCGCAGCCTCTGCTACCATGGGACAGGAGTGATTGCCCAGGGCCCCAGTTTGGGGCTTGGCCCCAGGGGTCCCCTCCTGCCTCCTCTGCTGACCCAGATGGGGGCAGGTGGGCAGTGAGCACTCCAGACAGAGAAGGGCTGTTTCTGACGCAGCCTTTAAAAGGTGCTAGTGATAGAACCACACAGGAAAGCCCCAGACAGTACCTTCCCTGTCCTGTGGCTAAAGGAGGTGCTGAGCTGGCAGGAGCCAAGGGCAGGGAAGGGTCCCATTTCTTAGATAAAGAGATCGAGGCCCAAAGAGGACCAGCACCCAGCCGGGGGGGGGGGGGGGGCCACCTCTGGCCAGTGCCGGGACGGGGGTGGCCACGGCCCTGAGCCTGCTTCCCCCGCCCCTCAGGGAGGGTCCGTTTTCTGCTGGAGGCATGTCCCAGTTGCCATGGCAGCCCAGCGCACACCTGGAGAGTGCTCTGGACATAATTAGAGGCTCAGGGCTCTCGCTGCCGTGGCTGAGGCTGGCTCCTGCAAGGACAGACACAGCACCCACCTTCTCTATGGCATGTCCGCCCATGAGAGACAGGTCTGTCCTGCCTCTCCTCGCCCTGGAAGCTCATGCTTATCCCAGACACGTCACACAGTAGAGTCGCAGGGTCTGTCCCGGACTTCATGAAACTGGGGACAAGACATCTCAAACAGCAGATATCAGAAGAGGCAGAGTTACAGCGGGGAGCCAGCCGTTCCCCAGCACCGAGGTGCCCCCAGCAGGTGTGAGCCCTCCCTGCACTTGCAGCCACCAGGAGGACTCCCACTGTCCCCGGTATGGGCCGGTTCCAATAGTGCATCGGCCCGGGGCTGGGGGGCGGGCGGCTCACACACGGGGCCCACCTTGCAGCATGCCCTCAGTGAGCTGCAGCCTCCACAGGAGCATGGGCTTTGTGTGCAAAGCAGAAGGGGCCTGGTGGCAGAGGGAACTGTGTGGATGAAGACGGGGAGGCCCCAGTGGGCCTGGCTCACCTAGGAATGGAAGGCCTGTGGTGGGAGCTGCTGGGGAGACTGAAGCCAGGCTACCCAGCATTGTGGCTTTGGGGCTGCAGTCTTGAACTCAGGAAGCTGACTCTTGGTGTCACCCAGCTCCCTTGGGATGGTCCTACCAGTGGCCCTTGGGAAATCACCCTCCAGGACTGACCTGGTGCTACTGCAGTCCCCACATTGGGCGCAACGACCCAGGAGTGGGAGCGTGAGGTTGGCCAGCCCCGGGCCCTCTGCTGGGTCCCTATCAGCAGCTCCTGGACATCCTCCCAGGGAGGGGCTGTGGGTCGCCAGCAGTTTCCCCACATTGCAGACTCCCGAAGGGCTGCCTAGGGGCCTCGTTGGCAGCGTGGGGGGGCTCAGGATCAGGTGCCATGAGGGCATGTTGGCAGGCCCAGGCAGGTGTCCTGTGGGATGGCAAGGGCTCTGGGCTGCCCAGCCAGCCTTCCTCAACTCCCTTTATTCTCACAGGCCGCAGGGGACACACCTACCACCCCAAAGCACCCCAAGGACAGCCGAGAGAACTTTTTCCCTGGGGCTGTGGCCCCCACGGCTCCTGACCCTGTGCCGGCCGATGCTCTCCAGCGGCCCAGTGACACTCACGCCAAGCCTCGCCCTGCACCGGCTGCATCCACGGCGATCATCCCCTGCCCTCCCTCAGTGTCGGCCTCCACTCCAGAGCCGTCCAAGGACTCTGGGTCCCCCCGGCTACATAGGCCAGAGGCCACCCCCAGCATGATCTCTCTGGGCCCAGGTAAGTCCCATCCCGTCTACTAGGCGGTGAGGCCAGAGCTGGGCCCAGGCCCCTGCCACCAGTGGCAGCAAGTCCTGCTCCTTGCATGGAGAGTGGGGGCAGGGCGGGGTGAGGCCAGGACGACCTCCAGCCTGGTGAGCCTTGGGAAGCACATCATGGGGGCCCTGGAGGGCAGGGGGCACAACCTACTGGTGTGCCCATCACTCTCCCAACCTTCCTCCCATCCCACAATGGAGGCAGGGACACCAGCCCCCGACAGGGATGTGGCGAGGAGGGAGGGAGCCAGCATTGACATCAGGTGTTTGCCTGTTTACACATTCATTTCTCTTACCACAAACCCTTGTGACGGAATAGATAAGTAGGAATTCTGGGGAGGAGCAGGTGTTCTGACTTCGGCTTCCTGGAGGCCTCACAGGGACCTGCTGTGGTTGGGGGCATTCCTGCCCGGGCCCTTGTGGGCAAGGCACACGGAAGCCAGCCAGCATGGGGCAGGGCAAGGCTGGTCGGTGGGCTTGTGAAGGACAAGGAACACGGCCCCAGGCTCCGGCAGACTGAGGGCGCCCTGGTTCCTTCTAAAACCCAAGATGCCCTTGGGGACGGCAGCCCACAGGCAGGAGCAGCTGGCAGACCCGAGGGCAGACGGGTCTGCACCTTTCCCGGGAGGGGACACTGACCTCCCCATGCCAGGCCCTCCCCTGCCCTCTGTGCCCTGTTCCTGGGACCAGCTTGGGCCCCTGCTGCGGCCCTGCACTGGCCCTTTGCTCCTGCAGGCTCATCTGTCCTCCCAGTCACAGTCCCGTGCAGCCTTTTGACCATGCTGCCTTGCCCTGAGTGTGGTGGTGGTGGCAACAAGCAGGGTGGAGTGGAGGCCAAGGGTGGCAGTGCTCCCTCTCTTCGCTCTTTCCTACAGCGCAGGCGTCAGGTGCTTCTTCTCACCTGATGCCAGTCCCCAGTTTGCTTTGGGGAAGTATAGGGACCCTCTGCCCCGTCGCTTACAATGACACTGGTCGTGGCCCCACGAGCTGAAGAATCACTTCCCTTAAGTCAGCTCCTGCAGCTGTTCGTTCTGAGGGAGCCTCTGAAGGCTGCAGGGCAAAGACCAGTTCCACCACCAGGTGCCCTTGGCTGTCCCTGCTCCCCTCCGTGTGCTGGGCGCGTCGCCGTGTCCAGCACACCGTGCGTCAGATGGAGGTGATACCCACTCAGCTCAGTGCTTGGCAGAGTGAGCCCAGCCACTGCGCGGGGTCTGGTTGTGGTGATGTCGGAGGACACTGACGACGGGAGTCCACAGCCCTCTGAAATCGCTCACTCCCACGGAGACTTGGCTCCCTCCAGGTGTTTCCTCCCGCACCTTCGGCTGTCTTGGCCTCCACCTGACTCACCGCAGTGATCCCGTAGCCCCTGAGAATCCGGAATTCCCGAGCATCAGGCTGTCAGCTGGTGATCTCAATTCTCCCGGTTGCTGGCAGGTCTCAGGTTCTCACTGGCTGTTGGCTGGAGGCCTCAGTTCCTCCACTGTGGGCCTCTCCGTAGGCTGCTGAGTGTCCCCACGTCGTGGCCCAGGGCCCGGGGTCTGAGAGAGAGGGAGCACTCGAAGGAAGCCGCACTGTCCTTTATAACCTGATCTTGGAAGCGAGTGACCATCACGGGTGTTGGCCACACATAAGCGGGTACAGGGTGGGAAGGTCAGGGTGCGGATACCAGGAGGTGGGGCCAGCAGGCCGCCTGGAGCCTGGCTGCGTTCCTTGCCTCTTCTGCTCACCATGCCCTGGCCGCAAGCAGGCCCCAGACTGAGTCGCACGTTCTTTCCCTGTGTTAGGTCAGTGGAAGAGCATGTACTTTCCAGTGTTGTTCATCCTGGAGAATTGATCCTTTCTTATTGCCTTCCCTCAAACTAAACTGAACAGCCTTTTGCTAGAATGGAACTCTTACATGACACCGGCGGTGGGGGTGGCCGTGGGTGGAGAATATGTGACGCATGGACCTGGTGTGGAGCGACCTGCCGGCCTCTTGGGGCTGCCTCGGGGTCTGCAGGCAGGTGGTGTTTGGCTGGCCGTGTTGGGGTGGCCACCCCGATGGTTCCCAGAGCTCCCTGGGGTGGCATGAGGGCCACACTGGGATGGGCACATCGCCTCTGAGCCCACTTCCCACAGCCTCCAGGACAGGGACAGCACCGGGAAGGAGCTGCCTAGCACCTCCTGGTTCCCCAGAGGTGGCAGGGTGGCCCGGGGACGTGATCTAATCTGCCTGTGCTGGTGCCCAGCAGGCAGCCCAGACCCGGTTGTGAGTTTGGACAGACAGCAAGGGCAGGCCTGCCCTGCGGAGGTGCCCAGGAACTAGAGGGTGTACAGGCTGGGGGCTGCAGCCAGAGACGGAGGCACAGGAGGCCGCAAGCCACCTGAGAGAGCAGGCTTGGGACGGATCCTCCCAGGACACTGTCCCCAAGGTGCGAGAACGGGGAAGGCAGCCTCAGAGGAGACCTTGACTGGCACCGTCCCCAAGGTGGACAGCGCTGCCCTGCCCCTCACCAGGGTGCCCCTCACCCAGGCCTTCTGGCTCCAGCCAGGGGAAGGCAGCCGACAGTGGCTGGCGGTGTCCACTCCCAACTTGTCCCACCTGCTGCAGCCTGCAGATGGCCGGGGGTGTTCTCAAGCTTCCCTGGTCACTAGCTGAAACCTCACCCAGCCGCCCAGGTTGTGCTGACCAAGGCGGCTGGCCTCATGCGGCAGATGCATCCCCTTGGGGAGTTCAGGGACACTCCTAACCATGTGTCCCCCCACCTCCCACCTTTGTACTGAGCATGTGTTCTTTGTTGGGTGCCTGCCCACCACAGGCCCAGACCTGGTTTCATGCTAGCATAGTGCCGGGCCCACAAGTGAGTGAGGGTCCCTTTTGCTGAGGGGTCACGCCTTCAGAGTGGGGAACTAGATCAGGGAGAAAGAGTAGAAAGGACACTTCAGGCCATGGGGCCAGCCTTTAGGTAAGGAAAGCGCCTGCCTCAGCAGGGCACCTCCAGCCAGTGAGTTGAGCAGGCTGCAGTGCCGGCCTCATGCCATTTCGAGAAGCCAGGAAGAGTCTGAGTCAGGGCTGGCACTTCCAGGACACTGGTCCTTGGGGACCTGGTACCCAGGCCATGAGTCTGCCCAGGGGAGGAGGGAGAGTGGCCTGACGGCAGAGGATTCCAGCCTGGCTGTATATTTCCCACTGACAGAGAAGCTGTGGTCTGGGAGGCCAGGGGGGCCCATAAGGCCCTTCTCCAAAGGCTGGGCCCCCAGGTTGATCCCCTCCTGCTCAGGCCCACCTGCAGCCCTCCTCACAGGCCTCCAGGGTGGTCTTGACGAGGGGAGGGGGCTGCCTGACCTAGGGAGCTCTACCCCACATGCCTGAAGCGCTCTGCTAAATGCCCTTGCCCCAAGTGTCCCTTCTCCTCCTGGTGGCCCATCAAGACAGTCCCCTGGGGTAGGAGAGAGCCAGCCTGACACCTGGTCCCCCTGAGGGCAGCCTCCATCCATTTTGCCAGCTCCAGGCCCTCCCTGCACCCTGCCCCCCCACCATCATGCTCCTGTCCTACAGATACCTATCAGCAAGGAAGCCAACTGCCCTTCCAGGCCACCCAGACAGCTCCTCCAAATCCCTTAGGGAACAGCTGCCTGAGAAGAGGTTGGGCAGAGGCAGGCATAGCGTTACCACCTAAAGAAAGGCCTGGAGCAGACACCCGCTGGGCCTGCTTTGTGAGTGCGTGCCCAGCCACAGTGAACCGAGTCCTGACCCAGTGGCACAGGATTCCGGCTGTGGTCCCTCCTGCCCGAGTCCAGGAGGGCAGCAGGAGGAGCCTTCCGAGGTGCTCATCCCTGCCTGCCATCGTGTAGGGGGCTGGACCCTGGGACAAAGAGGCTGTGACCATGGCTGCCAGGCAGTGGGGCCTGGGGAAGGGAGGGACTGGCTCATGGTGTGGGCAGCCAGGGAAGGCTCTGTTCTCCGGGAATTGGAAGCCAACAGGCAGGAGGCCAGGGTGCTAAGTCACCCCATCTTTTTCCCTGTCGCAGGAGCTTTCACTCCTGCCTGGCCCGGGATGGGGTAAAGGGAGGCTTCACCTGCTGGAGAAGGGGGAGGAGGAAGGACTTGATGGGAAAGTGGGGGAATGAAAGGGTGGCGGGGTGATGGCCGTCTCGGCCTGAATAAGAAGGAAGAGAGGAGTAAGGTGAGGAAGGGAACGTGAGGAAGCCTGGATACGGCAGAGCTGAGGGGTGGCTGCAGGCGGGCCCCTGGGGGCTGGGAGCTGGTGGACTGATGCTGACTAACAGCCTGGCTGGCGGCCATAGGCGCAGTCGGCACCCTTCGGGCCCATGGGGCCTTGGCTCAAAGGAGGCCAGTTCCCGGGCCCTGCCTCATGCCAGGGAAGGTGTGGCCTGGCGGGAGGGCACGGTGCCAGCACACCACTCCATCCACTTTGGTCTTAGCTAGCTGGTTTGGTTTCGGGTCCTGACTACGTTTCTGAGTGCCGCTCCCCAGGCTAGAGGGGAGAGCCCGTGAGCCCACCTCTAAAGTCCCGTGACGGTGTTTGATGGGGCTGGGGGCCTGTGCTGTGTCAGGCACACAGTGACCCCAGCTAGTGAGCCGCCCCCACCAGTGTCCACTTGTAGGGGGAGTGGTTTCCCGCCAGTGCCAGCCTGGCCCCTCCCATGCGATTGTTCGAGAGAAGCCCCTGCTGGTCCAGCAGCTGCCTCAGCGCAGGTCTCCTGCCAGGTGTCCCAGGGTTCAGGAGGGAGGGGCCCTGTCTTCCAGGCTGGGTGAGGATTGTAACTTGCAGCACTCCCGTGTCCCCACAGAGGAAGAAGAGCTGGCAGGAGGGACAGAGGGCGTGGGCTTCCCGCCGCAGGAGCCACTGCACAGTGAGCAGGTGAAGACCGTCCCCGAGAGCCCTTCGAAAGAGCCCTGCCGGCCCACAGAGCCCACGCCCCGGCCAGGCACCGAACCCACCTGCAGCCAGGGTAAGGCAAATTGCGAGCAGCTGGGGGAGCTTTGCCCGGGAGGACCCAGTGGTGGGAAAGGCCGAGTGGAGCGGCCGCTGGGCTGGGAGGCCTGGGCTGAAGAGCTGGGGGTGGAGAGCCCCTCATTATCTACCTCCAGCTCCACAGAGACTAGCGAGGGCCAGCGGCCAGCCCAAGCTGAGGCTGCTTAGTCCCGGGGAGGAGCCCCCCGCCCCGCGACGGGGCCAGGGGAGGGGCTGACACGAGGAAAGAGGAATCAGGGGCAGGCAGAGGGGTGGCCAGTCCCGCCAGACAGTTGTCTGTGTCGTAGTCATCCGTGTGGGTAGAAACCCTTTCCCAACTGGCCAGCCCCCTCAGGATTCCTCAGGTTCAAGGATCTCATCGACCCTACTCAGGACTGTAGGGCCTGGTGCCAGCCCCATGGAGCCAGGCATGGGCTCTGAGTAAGCCCCACTCCTTTTAAAGCCATGGGCCCTCTGAGGAATGTGAAGACCAGCCCAGCCGAGACCCTGTGGCTCCTAACGCTCACAGCTCCCCGGAGGCCGCCAGCCCCGGAACTGCCACCTCCAGGCTCTGGGGGCATGCAGCCCTGGAGCCAAGTGACTGGCACAGGCCCACATCCTCCCTGGGCTGTGGACTTGCATCCTAGTGTTGTTGCAGGGATGCGACAGTGCGTGTGTGCACAGTGCCTGGAGGGCCTGCAGAATCCCTGGGAAAGCTCCAGGGCCTTGCCTGTATTCCTAGGCCCTGGGCTCCCAGAGTGCACTGTGCTCCTCAGAGGGTCCTAGGCCCCAGGCCCCACAGCCCAGAGCCAGACCTGGGCAGTCAGGGAGGCAGACACAGGAGGCGACCTGGAGCCTGCCAGCCAGCACAGACCAGAAGGCCGAGAGAAAGCACCCTGGGTCTGATGTAGCCGGAGGAGGCGTTCTTGGTTGCTTCTGTCTTCCAGAGGGGAAACTGAGGCCCAAGCCAGGGAAGGGCAGGCAGGCCTAGGAGGCCATGAGCCAGGCTCAGCTCCCACGATCCACCCCACAGTCACCAGCTCCAAGGTGCCCAGCGGTGCGAGTGCCCAGCCACCCGAGGGCCCCCCCGGCAAGGCAGAGCCCGGCCGGGCCAAATCGCGCCTCCTGCCGAGCATGCCGAAGCTGGTCATCCCCTCGGCCGCCACCAAGTTTCCCCCTGAGATCACCGTCACACCGCCCACCCCAACCCTGCTCTCACCCAAAGGCAGCATCTCGGAGGAGACCAAGCAGAAGCTGAAGGTGATCACGGGTGCTTGGGGGGGGCATGGGCGGGACCGGGGCCAGGCCCGGGCCACCCCTGACCGCTGCCTTGCCTGCTCTGTGTGCAGTCCGCCATCCTGTCTGCCCAGTCGGCCGCCAACGTGCGGAAGGAGAGCCTGTGCCAGCCGGCCCTGGAGGTCCTGGAGACGTCAAGCCAGGAGTCCTCTCTGGAGAGTGAGACGGATGAGGATGACGACTACATGGACATCTGAGGGCTGGAGCCGCCCCCCTTGGCCTGAGCCCCTCGGCGTGTGCCAGGCCCAGGTGGAGCACTGTTCCCCACGCAGACCCCAGTCTGCCCAGCCTCCGTCCCTCGCGGTGTCCTCCCCACCCGCTTGGGCTCTCGTCTGTCCCCACTGCATGGGGGCCCAGAGGAGGCTGAGCTTGGCCACGTGAAGCCGGCCGCAGCTCACATAGCAGGGCTGGCATCCTTTTCTATGAAATGTTGACTTTGTACAAATGTGCCCAAGCCCAGTCCGGGTGGCCATGTCCACACCTTGACGCCCGGGTGGGCCGGGTTCTGCCTGTGTCACAGTGGAGGGGTCATTTAGGGTTGGGCTCGCCCCACTCCCTTTTTTTGGTTTCTTTTCTAATAAAGATGGAACAGTTGTTTTTGCCTCTTTGTTCAGTCCCCGGGGACCTCCCTCAACCAGTTGGTGTCCAGGGTTTGTGGGCCCTTCTTCCTCTTGGTCAGGGACCCGCCCTTGGGCATCTCAAGAGCAGGCGGGAGTTGGAGGAGGGAGGGAGGGAGGGAGGGAGTCGGTGGGGAGAGGTGAGCATATGCCAAGCTGCGCGGACCCTCTGGGTGGGCCTGGAGCCAGGCCTGGAAGGGGTCTCACGAGTGTCCCCTGGAGGACTCAAGAGTGCGGGTGGAGTTTGCCCCTCTGGAGTGTGCACAGGGGTGGGAGGAGGAGGCAGCAGGGAGCCCGCAGCACCCAGGCGGTGCTGAGGAACTCTCTTGCGATGGGGACTCAGTGCAGGGGACCCTGACAGGTAGGGTCAGTGTCAGGAAGGGGGAGGTGGGGGCTGGCAGGAAAGCTGCTTACCTCCCACCACACTTGCCGTCTGATAGGACTGGCCAGATAAGTTGTGCGGTTCAGTGCAACATATAATTGGGGCTCCTTGTTCAAAAATTCATTTTTTAGAGGTGACAGCAGAGCATTATACAAGCCCACGATGCTGGCTCTGTTCTCTCAGGCTCCAAATACATCTGTGTTGGGGAGGCACAGGTTGCAGGGGCCCCAGCCTGCCCTTCACAACCCCCTCAGTGCTTTGGGGACCCAGCTGTCTCCCTCCACAGATCTGGGCTGGCCCTGCCCCCAGAGGTCTCCCTGGAAAGGCTCTCTGTCCAGGAGGGAGATGGGGATGCTCCTTGCTGCCCTGTACCCCTCATGGGCTAGGCCCTGCCAGGGTCCCCAGCCCACACCTGGCAGAGCCATCATGGGGACCCAGGAGCGTCCCAAATTCCTGGCACTCAGGCCCCCAGGACACCTGGGACCCATCCCAGTAGCATTCCTATCATCTTCCTTCCCCTGACCTGTGCCGCAGGGAACACCTTCGACCCTGGGCTTGGGATGAGTCCCAGCACCAGCCCCCCGCACCTGCCTATAGAGGTCACACGAGCCCCCGGCAACCAAGCTGGGAGATGTGGCTTTTAACTACCCAAACTGGCTTTCCTGACAGCTATAGGAGCCGCCTCTCTGACGAAACTGCAGACCCACCCGCCGGATTGGAAGGGGTGTGCCCAGGGAACAGGGGCCGGCCAGATCGCAGGAACTGAGATGGATCACAGCCAGATGGCTTCAGCTCATAGCCCCCACCAGCTTCACCTCCCTTCAAGGCCTGGGAATGTGTCCCCTTTGGACACCGCATCCTGGGGAGAGAACCATCTGTCTGTCTCGACACCCAGACCAGGTGGCAGGGCCCAAATGAGTCCCAGGCCTCAGGAGTGGAGTGGGGGGTCTCCGAGAAGCTGCCTGGGCCCTGGCCGGGCACTGCAGCCTCTCCCCGTGACCTTGATCCCACCTGTCTACATCTGGACCTCCCTTCCCTCCCTTGCACAGTGAGAAGGGAGAACACTGAAGAGATTATGCAAATTCTATGAATGAAAGCCAGGGATGGGTGGGGCAGGGTGGCTCTCCTCCGGAGCCTTGTTTCATACACCAGCGCCACTCCAGGGATTCCAGGGCAGGCTTCTCTGGTCTCAGCCCCTAACCCCACTGTTAACATGCCGTGGCTGGGCTGCTCCCACAGCCTTCACCTCCCTCCAAAGGGGATCCCCTCCTCCAGCACCCACGCACACCAGCGATCAGCAGGAAGTTACTTGCTGCCCCTCCCTGCGAGGCTGTGGGGAGGAATTGGGAATACCTGCTCTGGGCAGGGAAGCCGAGGAGGAGGGATGAGAGGTCTGTGGCTGAGGGCCTCTGGGCGCTGGAATCCTGAGATTGCGAGAACCACCCCGCCTAACCCACCCCACCAGATCCCAGCCCCCGCGGAGTCCCACCCCGGCCTCCTCGGGCTGGGCCAGAGGTGGGATCTCGTGGTCTAGGTGTCAGCCTCTGAACAGCTGGATCCAACCCCTGAAGGCGCGACCCCCTCCCCCCGAATCCCGGGCCGCGGGGCCAGGAATGTGCTAACGGGGCAGGTTGGGCCCTGCTGGCCCCCGGGGGAACCCGTGGACTTTGAGAGGGGACCGGGCGGGGCGGAACGGGGCGGGGCGGNGCGGCAGCGCGGTGCGCGGGGCGGGCGGGGCCAGGCCGAGGGGAGTTAGCCGGCCCGCAGCCGCCCAGCCAGTGCTGCGCTGCAGGCTGCGGACTGAGGCTGCACCATGAAGCTGCCCGTCCTGCTCTGGGCCCTGCTGCTGCTCGCGACAGCCCCTGGCCCGGGCCCCCGGCCTGCAGCAGGTACGCCCCCACCCTGCCCTCTATCCCGGGGTTAGCCTGCCTGCCTGCTGCAGCCAGGCCCAGGGTAGACGCCCCTCTGCTCAGCCTCTGTCCATCTGTCAGGCCACCTGGGACTGTACTGTGGGTTGCGAGAAGAAATTCTGGGGTACCCAGGGTCCCGGGGCTGCTGGTGGGATGGAGTCTGGGCTCCGCCCCCCCAAGCCCCCTGGGAGCTGGGAGGTGCCGGCTGCCTGGGAGGGAGGTGGCCCAGGGCCGGCGGAGGGCTCAGGAGAGCCCTCTGCCTACAGCCCCGAGCCCCCGTGGGAGGGTGTGCTCACACATGGAGGAGCCCCCAGCCCCACTGAGCCCCCTGACAGGTGAGAGGCAGCAGTGTGGGTCCTTACCAGGGTGGGGCTGAACCCGGGAAAGTCTGGAGGAAGGCTCCTACTACAGAGCCTCGCACTGGGCTGGGCTGGCAGTGGCAGGCTCCCCAGCACCACCAATGCGCCCTGCCCCCCACCACGCCCCTATCTCCCATCTCATGGAAGTACCACCACCCTTCAGCCACTTATCTCACTTACTGGCATCGCTCAGCCTCCTCCCCCACTCCCTTGAGCCATCACATCCTCTGTCAATAAACATTTATTGACGCTTTTGCGTGCCAGGCCCTGCACTGGGTGAAATGGGGTCACCCCGGTGGCTCAGGTCCAGCCCCAGCCCTTGACTGGCCCCCTTTGGTGGGGTGGCAGGGAAGGGCCAGGTGGGATGTGTGATCCCTGCCTCGGTGTCTGCAATCCCCCCGCAGTCTCCACCCTCCAGCCTGCCCAGCCACACCTGCTACAGAGGGACGGATTCCCTGAAGCTAAGGCCCTGTCCTGGGTCCCCATGGCAGTAAGAGCTGAGGCCTGATGTCCGCAACCCCGCGCCAAACCACCCTCTCCCTCACCCTGGCCCTGCTGGGCCCTCTACTGGAGATGACCCTCCTCTCTCCTCAGAGGAGGGGAGCACCCCTCACCCTCTCCCCTCAGGGTAGGGCTCCTTTGGGGGCCACAGTCGTTGAGCCAGTGTTGCCTGGCAAAGGGAGATGGGGCACACCGAGCCTGGGGAATGAGACCCTGGCAGGCCTCCAGTGGGACTCGGAGTAGCCATGTCCCCAGACCCCAGACGGTCTGCCAGGCTGGGTCCACCGACCCTTCCAGGAATAGGGGCAGCTCCCAGTCCGGGTCAGGGGCTCAGCCACCTCTGGCCATCTGAGGATGCGGTCTTCTGGGACTTGGTGGCTGAAGGTCAGCCTCCCATCAAGAGTCTCCTCTTGATGCTGCAAAAATGTATGTCTTACATTTGCCCTTATTGCCCCTCCTTCTAGCAAGTCATTCAGGCAACTGCTAGGTCATTTGTACCAAGGATCCATCACCCCACGGGCCCTGTGGGTTTCTACTGTGTTCGCTTGGTGGTCAGTGCGATTCCTGGCCCGCATTCTCCTGGGGATGCTTCTCCCTCATGGGCTCTGGGAAAATAAATGCCAGCCCTGCCCGTGGGGCAGCCGGGCGCTCAGAACCCTCTCCTCCAGGTGCCCGGGGGAGCTGTTCCCACCGCTGTGGAGACCGGGATGAGCTGTGCTCCTGCCACCCGACCTGCTTCGGCCTGAGCACCTGCTGCTCGGACTTCCGGGACTTCTGCCTAGAAGTCTCGCCCTATTCGGGCTCCATGATGGGCGGCAAGGACTTCGTAGTGCAGCACCTCAACTGGTTCAACCCCACGGATGGTGTGATCTGCAGGTGTGAGATCTGTGCCTGCTGGGCACCTAGGGGCAGCTGGCTGGCTGGGGTCCCCCCACCCGGGCCCAGCATTTCCTGCCACCTGCAACCCCCACAGGTTTAAGGAGAGCATCCAGACCCTCGGGCACGTGGACTCCTCTGGACATGTGCACTGCGTGTCCCCCTTGCTGTATGAGACGGGCCGCATCCCCTTCACCCTCTCCATGGACAATGGTCGCTCCTTTCCCCGCTCTGGGACTTGGCTAGCTGGTGAGACCCACCTTCCTGAGCCTTGCCCCCCCCACCCCACAGGGACTTTCCTTGGCGCTAATATATGCACGCCTTGCCTGCAGCTCTGCCCTGCTGCTCTGGCTTAACCAGTCCCTCTGGAGGTGCGCCCAATCATGGGGGCGAGGGCTCTCAAGCTCCTCTCCCTACCGCCTGGCATCCACACAGGATGCCTGGCCCGAAAGGGGGTTGGGGGCTTCAGGGGTCCCCTGGCAAGGTGGGCCACTCGACTCAGCCAAGCCAGGGGAAGCCCAGAGGCCTGGGCAACAGAGGGCAGGGCCCCACCTCTCCCACAGCCTCTTGTCCTTTCCTGACACGAGGGTCTAGGAGAGACCGTGCTCGAATGGGACTGCCATGTGTTGTCCTTGGGAGGCACCCCCAGCTCTCAGAGCCCCTGGGACTCAGGCCTTTGCTCACCCCTCACCCCCTGCCCAGTGCACCCCAACAAAGTGTCGAAGACGGAGAAGAGTGAGCTGGTGAATGAGACCCGCTGGCAATACTACGGCACCGCTGGCATTACGGGTAACCTCTCCCTGACTTGGGAGCCCTCGGCTCTGTCCACACAGTTTGTCACCATCGAGCTCTGGGGTTATGAGGAGACAGGTAAGGCTGGCCCAAGGCTGGACTGACGGGGGGAGCGCTGCAGGCCTGTAGGGTTGGGAGTGTGGGGCTTGCAGAGGTGGGAGCAAGGGGATTCCAGGCAAGGCCACATCCCAGGTGGGGATTTTGAGCAGCAAGAGCACAGGCAGGAAAGAGGAACTGGGGGCAGTGTGGGAGTCGGGGGGCACTGGGGACCCCTGGCTGCTTGGGCCCAGCTCCAGGAGGAGGTATGGACATTCCCAGCCCTTGGATCCAAGGCTTGCCTTGGAAATGGAAAAAGCTTGCTCCACCAGAATCCCCAAGCCCCTGGACTGCTAGCATGGCTCTAGGCCTGGCCTCAAGGTGGGGCCGGGACCCTAACATGTGGGAGGAGGAGATGATGGTCACTTGAGCCAGCGTCCTTGCTGGGGCAGCAGGGTGGGCCTTCCTCTGGGGAATCATCTGTCTGTCCATCTGTCAGGCCTCTCTGGGCACTGAAGATGGGCTCCTGGCCCCTCCTCTGCCCCAGGACTCTGGAGGGGCCCCGGGACTCTTTGGAGGGACCCCAGGGCTGACTGAGGCCTTCTCTCCCTCAGGGAAGCCATATTCAGATAAGTGGGCAGCAAAGTGGTCGTACCTGTACCCCCTGGCCACAAGCATCCCCAACTCTGGCTTCTTCACCTTCACTCCAAAACCCGCTCCTCAGAACTACCAGAGATGGGAAGTGGGTGCACTTCGGATCGTCAACAGCAAATACTACGCGGGGGAGAAGTAAGGGCCGCCGGCCACGCAGAGCTTGGGCTGCTGGCATGTGCCGCTGCTCAGCACGCTGGACAGGGACAGCCAGGGGCTGGGGAAGGGAGGGTGGGTACAGCCCTCAGCGTGTGTGTGGCCCCCACAGGGACGTGCACGCAGTCTGGAGCAACGAGCACGCTCTGGCCTGGCACCTGGGTGAGGACTTCCAGGCGGACCCCGAGGCCTGGGCCCGGGCCCAGTGCCTGGCCTGGGAGGAGCTGGAGGACCAACTGCCCAACTTCCTGGAGGAGCTGCCTGACTGCCCCTGCACCCTGGCACAGGCCCGGGCTGACTCTGGCCGCTTCCACGTGAGCCCCTAGCCCAGTCGGGGCCCAGGAGAGGGCGAGAGGCCAGCTGGAGGCAGTTGGGGTGGGGAGGTAGCTAGAGGACCCAGGGAGGCTGGGCTGGGGTCAGGGAGGGGCCGGCAGAGCCTGGGGCTGGCCCAGGTGACAGCAACGTCCTGCTCTGTAGACGGACTATGGCTGTGACATCGAGCACGGCAGCGTGTGCACCTACCACCCTGGGGCCGTGCACTGTGTGCGCTCCGTGCAAGCCAGGTGAGCCCCCGGGCGGTGGTCGGGGTGGGGACCGGGGTTCCACAGTGGCCCTGACCCGTCCTCGCCCCCAGCCCCCGGTACGCCTCCGGTCAGCAGTGCTGCTACACGGAGGCCGGCACCCTGCTCCTGACGGCCGACTCAACCGGGGGCAGCACCCCGGACCGTGGCCACGACTGGGGTGCGCCCCCATTCCGCACGCCGCCCCGCGTGCCTGGTCTCTCCCATTGGCTCTACGATGTTGTCAGCTTCTACCACTGCTGCCTCTGGGCGCCCGAGTGCTCGCGGTACATGCGGCGGCGGCCCTCCAGTGACTGTCGCAGCTACCGGCCGTCGCGCCTAGGTGGGTGCCAGCCGAGGCTGGGCCTCAGGCAGGGCCTTGCCTGCGCGGCCCTCCTGACCCTCTGCTCTCCCCAGCCTCCGCTTTCGGGGACCCACACTTTGTGACCTTCGATGGTGCCAACTTCTCGTTCAACGGGCGTGGTGAATACGTGCTGCTGGAGGCCACGCTGACCAACTTGAGGGTGCAGGGGCGGGCCCAGCCCCGGACAACTTCTGACGGTGAGGCTGGGGCCCGCGGGCTCTGGGTGGCTCAGGGCCTTCCCAGGAGGAGGGCTGGAGCTGAGCGCACCACGTTCTGCACGCACCCCCCAGGCACGCAGGACCGAGGCACAGGGCTGACGGCCGTGGCTGTCCAGGAGGGCAATTCTGACGTGCTGGAGGTCCGGCTAGCAGGTGGGGAGGGGGTCCTGCAGGTGCTGCTGAACCAGGAGGTGCTCAGCTTTACCGAGCAGAGCTGGATGGACCTGAAGGGTGAGTGGGACGGCCGGGGAGTTTCCTTGGGCCGCTCTCATGCCCTTTCCCTCCCGCCTGAGCCTCCCTGCCTCTCTCCGGGCAGCCCTGGGTCTCAGAACATGGATGCCCAGATGGAGGCCTCTCAATAGGACCCATATGCTGTCCCTAGCACAGGGGTGCAAGCCCACCCCCCCTGCACCCCATGGTGAGGGGCCCAGCACAGTGGACACATGTCCTCAGCCCCCAACTGTATGGCAGGTGAGGTTCTAGGCCCCAGGTAGGGAGGTCCAGCCTGGGGACCTGGTCTGATCTCGTGCTTTCACACCCATGGAGCCCCAGACCTGTGATCAGAACCCTGAGATGCCAGATGGTGGGACGACAAGCCGCAAGCTGCAATGATAGCAATCGCCTGGTTCCAGGACGCTGGCTGGTCCTGAGGGCTAAGGAGCAGCCCCCTGCCCACCCCCTTCTATGGTGGTGCTGCCTCAGGGAACTGAGTTCATGCGGTTGGGATAGGTGGGGACCTGGGATGGGCCTGCTGCCGCAGAGGGTACAGGGATCCCCCAGAAGGTCAGAGGTGGGCATGGCTGCTGCCTTCCTCAAGGAGCAAGGGCCAACAGGTGGCCCCCAGGCAGGGCCTCGGTGTGAGGGGTCTTCATGCCAGTGGGGGAGTCCCGGTACAGGTGTGGACCTGGAGTGAGGGAGTGTCAGAGCGGGGCTGGCTCTGGGGACGCCCTCGCCTTCCCTGGAAACCCACGGATGCTGACGCACTCGTGCTGGAGCTGTGGAGTCACGACACGGTGCCCTGAGCGCGCAGCCCTGACCCCACTTCCTCCTGTGCCCAGGAATGTTCCTGTCCGTAGCTGCCGAAGACAGTATATCCATCATGCTGTCCTCAGGGGCTGGCCTGGAGGTCAGCGTCCAGGGGCCATTCCTGAGTGTGACTGTCCTCCTGCCTGAGAAGTTCCTTACCCACACGCAAGGCCTTCTCGGTACACTGAACAATGACCCCACAGATGACTTCACCCTGCGCAACGGGAAGGTCCTGCCCTCCAAGGCTGCTTCCCGTGAGCTGTTCCGCTTTGGGGCCGACTGTGAGTGACCCCGAGGCCCACTGGGGGTGGGGGCTGGAGAACATGGCAGTGGAAGTGAGGGGAGAGACTCCAGAGCCCGTGGCCACCACAAGACCCACTGCGTGTCTCCGCAGGGGCGGTGGAGAACGCCTCGTCCCTGCTCACCTATGACTCCTGGTTCCTGGTCAACAACTTCCTGTATCAGTCCAAGCACGACCACACCTTTCAGCCCCTGTTCCCCGAGGAGACCATCCCCAACCCCAGTCTGGCCGCTGAGGCAGCTGAAGTGTGTGGGGACAACCAGTTCTGCACATTTGACGTGATGGCCACCGGGAGCCTGCGTGTAGGCAATGCCACGCGGACGGCCCACCAGTGGCACCAGCATCGCGTGCAGAGTCTGCAGCCCGGTGAGGGCGGCTAGGGGCGCCGGCCGTGGGGTGGGCGCTTTATGCTGGGCCGTGACCTCCTAAGCCGGCAGCTGTAGGGGTCAGCCAGTGGCTACATCCCGTGCTCTGCTCCTGGTCCCCTCCCCCAGTGACGTCCTGCGGCTGGCTGGCTCCGCCCCCCAATGGGCGCAAGGAGGGTATCGGGTACCTGTCGGGCTCCACCGTCTACTTCCACTGCAACAGCGGCTACAGCCTGTTTGGGGCAGAGGCCAGCACCTGCCAGGCTGATGGCACCTGGTCCAGGCCCAGCCCCATGTGCCAGCCAGGTGAGGATTGCGCTGCCCTCCCCCCCCC
>NC_048231.1:41982783-42044500 GCF_002007445.2 Ailuropoda melanoleuca
GGGACCCCCATCTGTGCCCCTCGTTGGCTTTCCTGAGACTGTGGAGTGCCACCCACGTCTGCTCTAGACGGTGTCTCTGTTGCAGGGCCAGCTGGGGTTCGCAGCCCTGAGGGGAGCAAGTGCGGCCAGCAGCAAGAGGCACACGGGGCCACCCCGGAGCCAAGACCAACCTCCCAGGAGAGAGCCCCCAAGAACGTGCACCCCAGCACTTGGATCACCAAATCCCTAGCACCATTTACTGGGACCTGGACACCTGATCCCTGAGCCTTGAATGCCCATGCACCCCGCCCCGGTGTCCTGCTGTCTTCTCAGACCTGGACACCTGGCTCTAACCGTGCAGCTCCCAAGAGGCACCCGGTGCTCTAGTCCCCAAAGAGTCTCGGCTCTGACTCCCCAGACTCCATCCCCTGGAGTTCTAATGCCTGTCTCCGAGACCCAGCCAACACTCTGGCCTCCGAAACTCAAACGCTCGTACCTCAGATCCCGTGTCTGTTGCCCGTGACCCCGATCCCTGATCCACGGACCCTGGCCCCTGGTGCCCCAGCACGGGAGCCCTAGCACCCAGCTGCCTTGATTGCCAGGCTTGGCCCGGCCTGAGTGGGAGAGGCCTCAGGACCCCAGTGTGGAGGGCCACTCTCTCAGCTCGAGGCTTGTAATTCTAACCCTTCTGGAATGTTATTTCTAACCCTTCTGGAATGTCACTTCTAACTGTACTGGAATGTCACTTCTAACTGTACTGGAATGTCACTTGAAATACCCCTCCCTGTCTACCCAAAGAAAACAAGCCTGAGGTAGTGCCCCCTCCCTGGTGTCCTGGTGCTCATACTACACTTTGGTTCTAGAGAGTTCCATGGTTGCCTTGTGGGGCCAACAGCACACACAGCAACCTTGGTCCACTGGCAGGCTGCCTGGGGCGGGTCCCTCCCTAGCCTGTCTCCAGCTGAAAAGTGGGATTGAGAACAGTGGCCACTTCGTGGGGTGAAGATGAGGGGCGGTTTCCGCAAAGGGTTCACCATGGAGTGCCATGCTGGGTGTCCAGGAGTTGGGATGGGGCCAGCACAGACACCCGCCGCGTCCCCCTGCAGCAGGCTGGCCCAGCCTGGCCCTGAGTCCCTCCCCTGCGCCAGCACTGCCTTGCAGGCAGGCAGGCCGAGGCTGGTAGTTATCGACCAGAGCCCGTGTTCTGGGCCCCTGGGTTCTTTACCTGGGAGTGTCCAGAAACCAGGTATGGAGCTCAGGCTTCATGCTACTGCTGCCCTCTGTGGTGAGGGTGCTGAGTGGGGGCCATGGGAGGGCCAGGCTTGTATCATGGGCCTCCGAGAAAGCACAGTAGAGGGTGGGGTTGGAGGCTGGTGCCCTCTGGTGCAGGCCAGTGGCTCAGCCTGAGGGGTAAGGACTGGAGGAGGTTGCCCAAGGGATGTAGAACCTTGGGTGAGAGGTAGTGAGTGGAAGTGGAGGCCCCCTTGACCGCGACCTGCAGTGCTGAGAGTGGCCACGTGGGGGCAGCAGAGGGAAGGAACATGGGAGGTGGAGGCTACACCAGGTCCTAGGAGAGGGCAGCCTGCGGCCGCTCCAGCTGGGCCAGTGGGCTTGTCACAACCTTGACCAAGGTTCATGCAGACCCACTTCTGCATCTCCCTCTGCTAGGAGAGCCGTGAGTCATCCCCCAGGCTCAGGAGCACAGGCCGTCCAGCTGGCACTGACCACCAGCGTCAGAACCGAAGCTTCTCCACCCTGTTAGACCTGCCATTGGCTGAGGGTCTTGGACAGAGGTGGGAAAGCTGGGCGGTAGGGGCAGGTGCAGTCTGGAAGGCTTTCTAGAGAGGGCGGTTTTGCACGATGGGATACATTCAAAGGAACGGAGATGAGAGTGAGGGGTTGGGGTTCTCCCTGGGGTGGTACCCAAGAGACTAAAGGAGGGGGATGGGGTCACTGCTTGCCCTTCCAGGCTCCACCCTCCCACACACCCCTGCTTCCCCACTGGCTTCCAGCTCAGGGCAGGGTGGGTCTGAGGACTGGCCCCTTGGCCTCTGGGCAGGTACTTTCCTCTCTGCAGATGAGGTAAGGCAGGGCTGGCTTCCCACCGACCTGAGCCCTCAGTGCCAGGCCAGGCACGAGCCAGTGCGTGACAGGTCAGTTTCCTCGTCGAGGCAGCCTGGATCTGTGGGAGCGGGCACCCAAGGGCCCAGGAGGGCAGGGGCAGCTTCACAGCTCCTGGCCGTAACTGAAAGGATAGCTCAAATTCTCAGACATGTGATTGGTCAGAGAGGATATTCCAGGCAGAGGAACAGCCTGGGCAAAGGCTCAGAGGAAGAGAAGTACAGTCCGGCCTGAGGAATAGGGAGGCTCCAGCTCCACCGGGCAATGGTGGTTAGGCTTCATCCTAAAAGAGTAAAACATGGCCTTCCTCCAGCTTCCCCACCCTACACTTGTCCCTCCAGGTTGGAACCGAGGGCTGCCCTCTACCCCTCTGCAGCAGAGGAAGGGGTGCACTGTCTGTGGCCCTGGCCCCAGACATCTGGCATTCCCTGTGCCAGGGACAGGCCAGGCTGGGAAGCCCCGACACCTGACGGGTTTTCCCAGGGGCCTGTGTGAGGCGAAAGGTCCCAGAGCCCCAAATAGACTCCCTTTACAGACCTCAGAGGCAGGGACCACTACCTCAGGGTCTCCCCAAGCCACAGTCCCAAGGCGTCAGAACCCAATGTCCAGTCCCCTACCCTTTGTACTGGCTGGGGTTTGAGGGAACTTAGAAACACAGGGATGGGTGGATCGGGAAGTCAAATAGCTGGTAAAGCTGCCATAGGACCCCAGCAACACCCCTGAGCTGAGGGCCAAAGGAAGGAGGGTGCCAGAGCCAGGCCTAGGTGCTTGGAAAAGCAGGAACCTCACAGCAGGAACCGTGCAGGCCCATGGCCCTTGCAGGAGCCACAGGCCCAAGATGGGGGAAGCACCTGCTTCTCCTGCCCTCTGACCTCCCACTAGGGCCTCCCGTTAGCTGGACGCAGTGGGGCACAGGGCTGAGGGACCAATACAGCACAGTGGGGAGCAGGGCCCCCTCCTTGGCCAGGCTGGTACCTTCCACAAGCCCTGGGGTGGCTGAGTCCCTGGCCTGGGCCCCCTCTGTCCTCAGAGCTCACAGTCCAATGGCTGCCCAGCGGGGAGGGGATGCTCAGTGCAGCATGTCTTGGGAGTGGGAAATCAAGGGGTGCTTCCTGGAGGAGTCCCGTTCCAACAGAACTTAAAGGACAAAAACCATTAGGGAAGTGAGGTTGAGTAGGTGCCTGCAAGCAGCAGAGCAGCCCAAGACACCCAGCTGCCTCTCCTGCGTGGCATGCTGAACTGCATTTCCCAGCACCCCTTGCACTGGGGTGGCATGTGTCTGAGTTCTAGCTAGTGCAAAGCGAGCAGAAAAGGACGGGGCACTTGCAGGCCTGAGCTGGAACCCTCCCCACCTGCATCCTTCCAAGATCATTCTGCAGCTCCTTCGGCTGCAAGGGTGGCTCTGGAACCCATGCTAACCTGAGTCCCCACCGTGCGGCAGGGAACCCCCTCCCTACCTCACTGACCTGTTCACCCAGCCAGTACTACCAGCGGCACAAGAAACAAACTTGTGATTAAACCATAATACGATTTTGGGTCTATTTGTTGCAGCTAGTTGGTTTCTTTAAGTACAATGACAGAGGCAGGGGTGCGAAAAGATGGCCTTACATTTTTCATTACTGCTGAAAGTAAATACTGCGGGCACAAGGGTTTTGAAAACTCAAGATGGTCCAATGTTCGTAGCAGCATTATTCACGATAGCCAGAAGGTGGAAGCAACCAAGTGTCCGTGGATGGCTGAAGGGGTGAAGGAAACATGGTCCGTCCCTACAGTGGAATGTTGTTCACACGCTCTAACATGGATGAAGGTTAAGACATCTTGCTCAGTGAAATAAGCCAGACACGAAAGGACAAGTCTACACCATCCTGCTCATACAAAGTTCCTAGAGTTAATCAAATTCTTAGAGACCAACAGTGAAACAGAGCTTACCAGGGCCTGGGGGCGGGGGGATGGGGAGCTAGTGTTTAATGGGGCCAGTGTTTCAGTCTGGGAAGATGAAAACGTTCTGGAGAGGGATGGCACCAATGGTTGCTCAACACCGTGAAAATGCTTAATGCCACCAAGCTGGACACTTCTAAATGGTTAAGATGGTAAATGTGTGGTTTTGTTTCTTTTTTTAAAGATTTTATTTATTTATTTGGGAGAGCAAGAGAGAGAGCACAAGCAGGAGTGAGGGGCAGAGGCAGAAAAAGAAGCATACTCCCCACTGAGTGCAGAGCCTGACACAGGGCTCCATCCCAGGACCCTGAGATCATGACCTGAGCTGAAGGCAGGCCCTTCACCCACTGAGCCACCCTGGTGCCCTAAGATGGTAACTGTTATGTGTTTATGTTATTTTACTACAATTTAAAAAAAAATTCAAGGTTTACTTAAGTAGTCTCCAGGTGGTGGGCATTAAGCTGTGCTCGGCCTTTTGTTTCTTCTAACACTGTTGTCCTTTGTAAATGAGCTCCCCTTTACTTGCAGGAACGATCCATACCAGAGGACTGGCTGGTGAAACAGCGCAGTGCCCCGGGAGCGGTGGTCACTGACACTTACCCTAACCTGCCGAGAGGGACCGGGCCCCTCACCCTGCTTGCTACAAGGAGCCCTCACGCTTTTTGCTCTTTGCCGGATAAACAAAACATGTGGTGAGGCCCACGTCTACTTGGCTAGGCTGAACATTCCCAGAACTCCCGTCCTGACCAGGATGGACTGCAAGAGAGATTTCCATGCCAGATTCGGAAGGGGAACTCAAATCGGCAGTCTCATTCATAGCTCACACTCATCGTGATGGGTCTGCTGACTCAGCTCATCGGGCACCAGTAGAGGCCAAGGGTGCAGCTGCTCCACTTGCCCACTTCTGGGCCGGGTGTCTGACAAAAGGGTCCAGGGAAACCTTTGTCCCCCTTGGCAACAAGAAGACGGCTCTTGGGTTTCAACCAATCCATGTGGGCTCCAG
The DNA here is from genome assembly GCF_002007445.2 of Ailuropoda melanoleuca. Lineage (NCBI taxonomy): Eukaryota > Metazoa > Chordata > Mammalia > Carnivora > Ursidae > Ailuropoda > Ailuropoda melanoleuca. The sequence goes on from NC_048231.1 coordinate 41,987,825, forward strand.
CCAACGAGTGGGGTTCCAGCCAGCCCCCACTGGCTCCTCCCCTCCACCTAACATGCACCTTCCCTCCAGACTCTCTGCCACATGGACCTCAAGCTCCAGCATCAGTGGAAGACAACAACCTCACAGAGGCCCCTTGACCAGCTCCCACAGTTGCAGGTGCTCTGATGGAACCCTGATAAAGTGTACGTTGTATGCAAGAAAGTACACCGCTCGGGGTCCAGCTCAATGAATCAATCCAAAATGAACATGCCCAGTTAACCACCACTCATGTCAAGAAATTGAGCAGTACCAACTCCTTCACCGCACCCCCCACCAAGTATTATTCCATCAAATGAATTTGTTTATCCATTTTCCTGCCAAGGCACATTGGGTTGGTTTCTTAGTTTGGAGCCATAATGGCCAATGCCGTGAACATTCTTATATGTGTCTTTTGATGCACAAATATATGGATTTATGTTGGGTAAGTTCCCAGGAGCAGCCTGAGGCATGTGTGCTGGGAGCTTTAGTAGATAATGCCAGTTTTCCAAAGTGATTTCAACAACTGACATTCCCACCAGCAGCGTATGATAGTTCCATTTTGCCATATCTTTGCCCGAACACTTGGTATTGTCAGTCTTTTTCATTTCGGCCATTCTCATGGGTATGTGCTGGTAGTGTATTGTGGACTTATTTTGTATTTTTCTGACAATCAGTGAAGCTATCTACCTTTTCATATGTTCATTGGCCATCCGGAGCACTTCTTTTGTGAGGTGCCTGTTCAAGTCCTTTGCCCATTTTCTGTGGGGTTACCTGGATTTCTCAAATTAATTTGCAGAAATTCTTTACTCTGGATAAGAGTTTGTTGTCAGATATACTGTAAATACTCTCCCACTCCATGAGTTGCTATTTTAATGACTTTCACTGTTTTAATGATGTCTTTTGTTGAACAGAAGTTCTTAACTTTAATATAATTCAATTTATCAATTTTTTTCTTTTATAGTAAGTACTTTTTGTGTCCTGTTTAAGAACACTCACCTACTCCAAAGCTAAGAGCTGTCCTATGTTTTCCTATAAAAGCATTATTGCTTCATACTTTATAAAGAGATCTGCAAGCCATCTGGGATAGATTGTGCATGGTGTGAGGTAGGGGTCACGATACACATTTTTCATGTGGATACTCAGCACCACGTGTTGAAACAGCATTCCTTCCCCATTGCACTGCTGTGTCCCCTCTATCAGAGGTATGGTGAGTCTCTGTTCTGTCCTATTGCCTAGTTTATCTTTGCACCAATACCAAATTGCCTTATTTTTCAATTATCTAATTACTTAATTACATAGTTTGTTCTTGATATCTGGTGGTGTGAGTCCTCCATTTCTGTTATTCTTCAAAAGTTCATGGGCTGGTCTTGGTTCTTGGTGTCTCCATATGAATTTTAGAAGCAAAGTGCCGATTTGCATTAAAATTCTTCAGGATTTTTATTGTGGTTGCACTGACTCTCTAGATGAACGTAGGGAGAACGGGCATCTTTACAATATTAAGCCTCCTAGTCCATGAGCATAGTATAAGTCTCCATTTATTTAGGTCTTTTTAAAATTCTCCCAATTATATTTTATAATGTTCATTGTAGAAATCTCGCACACCCTTGTTGGTTTTACTTTTGGGGTTTGATTTTTTTTTTTTTAAGATTTTACTTATTTGACGGAGGGAGAGACAGCCAGAGAGAGAGGGAACACAAGCAGGGGGAGTGGGAGAGGAAGAAGCAGGCTCCCAGCAGAGGAGCCTGATGTGGGGCTCAATCCCAGAATGCCGAGATCACGCCCTGAGCCGAAGGCAGATGCTTAACGACTGAGCCACCTAGGTGCCCCTGGCTTTGATTTTTTTTTTAATGTTTTTATGTTTTTAATTCCAAAAGATGTTTTCTATTTGTGGCTGGTATGTAGAAATACCACTGGTTTTTGTGTATTTTCCTTGATTCCAGCGATCGTGTAAAATTCACCTATTTCTAACAGTTTATCCATAAAGTAGCTACAGTTTTATGTTCTCCTTCCTAATCCTTGTGTCTTTTATTTTCTCCCTCACTTTATTACGCTAGTGAAAACTTCCCTTCCACTAATGAAAGGAAATGATGACAGCAGGCCATGCTTATCTTGGTTTCAAAAGGAATTGGTCTCTTTCTCAGAAGGAAAGCTTTTTATGTTTTACCACGAATATGACGTTTTCTCTAAAGCTTCTGCAGCTGCAATTTGTCAGATTAAGGAAGTTTCTTTCCATGTATAGTTACTGAAGATTCTTATTGTGAATGCAGGTTGGGGACTTCTATCAAGTGCTCTTTTGCATATGTCCAGATGGTCGATTCCTTCCCCCCCCTTTATTCTGTTAGTGTATTAGCACAATGAATTACATGGCTTGACTTTCTCGAGTGCAACCAATCTTGCACTCCCCGAATAAACCCCAGTTGGGGGGGATTTCATTTGTTCATCTTTCAGTTAGGAGTTTCGCATTTCTTGAAATCTCCCTCTACTTTTTCATTCTTGAATTTTTTTTTTTTCTGGTTTTGTTCTCAGGATGATGCTGGCCTCATATAAACCGTTGGGCAATATTTCTTTCCTCTTTTCTGTTCTCTGGAAGAGTTTGTGTAAGACTGGTGTTTTTCCTTCCATCAGTGTTTGGAAGAACTCACAGAGGAAGCCTTCTGTGCCTGGAGTTATTTACTTTGTCCCTGTGGGGGTCTCACTGTTGTTTTTATTGGCCATGCTTATTTATGAGGGAGGTTGAGCAACTTTTTCTATGTTAAAGCAGTCATTTGTAGCTCGCTTTCTGTGGTCTAAAATGAGTCATATCCCTGTGCGTCTTTCTAATGGATACTTGGTCTTTGACATTAAATATTTAAGTACTTAAATATAAAAGAAACCAAACCCATATCATCTTAGGTACTGAAACTATTTTCCTCAGGGTTTTCATTGACTTTTCAAATTTATTTTTATTTTTTATTTTTAAGATTTTTCTTTAATTCCGACATAATTAACATACAATGTTAGTTTCAGGCATGCAGTATAGTGACTCAGCAATTCTGTACGTTACCCAGTGCTCATCGCGGTAAGTGTACTTTTAAATCCCCATCACCTAGTTCCCCCATCTCCCCCCACCCCCACCTCTCCTCTTGATGAGGGAACAGAAGGCAAGCTGAGAACAAAGCAGAAACTGATGCCCTGCTACCCTCCCCCCATGGGATGTATGTGACATTCCTCAGGCACTCCTGGCTGCCCTCAAGGACAAAGAAATAGTTAACCTATAGAGACCACAATCCCTCAGTTTACAAATGTCTTAGCAGTCTACAAGAACAAAGCATCTCTGTCGGTAACCTAGCTTCCATAAGGGAATGTAGATACAATTGAATGGCCCTGTAGTCTGCAGCCTCCAGGAAGTTCCCGACTATCTTCATGCTAATACCTTACAAGAGGGGTAAACGGCCTTGACTCAATAATGGCCAGGCCTCTGGTATCCCGTGAGTCTTTAACACATGAAAGTCCTTTCTCAACCTCCCTTTTTCCTCACCTCCCCCAGCCCCATGGTATAGAATCAGCCACCCCTCACAATCCGGGGCAGCAGCCCTTTCTGCCCACGGGTCCTGTCCCTGTGCTTTAATTAACTACCAATTTTGCACCAAAGACGCCTCAAGAATTCTTTCTTGGTGGTGGCTCCGAACTCCACCCCACTGAACCTCACGTGTATTCCATAACCTCATCACTCTGGTGACCACCCGTTTGTCCTCTACAGTTGAGTGTCTGTTTTTTGGTTCCGCTCTTGTTTTCTTTGCTCGTTTTTCGTTTCTTAAATTCCACATATGAGTGAGATCATATGGCATTTGTTTTCCTCTGACTTATTTCGCTCAGCATGATACACTTGAGCTCCAGCCACATCGTTGCAAATGTTTGGTGGTCTTTAAAGAAGTTTTCCACATCAAAATTTTTGCTTTTTATGTGTTCAAATATACCTGGTTTTTTTTTTCTTTTACTTCTTGTTTTAATGTTTTATCTGAAAAGGCTTTCCCCACTCTAAGAATATAAATAAAATTTCCTTGCGAGGTTTTGTTTTCGTTTGGTTTTTTGTAAATCTATATGGTTTCACTTTTAACTCTTCAATCTTGGTCCAACCAGAATTTATTTTGGTGTAAATAAAAAGGTAGGGATCCCACTTCATTGTTTTCCTAGGTGGCTGCCCGTGTGTTTCAATAGGCGTTGCTAACGATCTTTTTCTCATTGCTCTGAAACACTCCTTTAGCAGAGACAAGATTTCCGCATTTATTTACATCTCTTTGTGGAGTTTGTGTTGTGGTTGATTGATTTCTTAGGTTTATTCAGATGCTGCTTTAACAACTGTATGTTTATAATTGGTTTTAAAACAAATTTGGATGGATTTGTTTACTTGATTTAAAAAAAATTTTTTTTTATTTATTTGAGAGAACGAGAGAGCAGAGCAGGGGGGATAGTAGGGAGAGGGAGAAGCAGGCTCCCCACGGAGCGGGGAGCCTGACACAAGACTCCATCCCAGGATCCAGGCATCATGACCTGAGTCCAAGGCAGACGCATAATGGACTGAACCACCCAGGCAAACTTTGATTTTTTTTTTTTTGCAATGGAATTCAATGAGGAAAATAAAGGTCCTTATAATAATTGATGCTGGAACAATTGCCCAACTGCCCATTGAGGCCTAAGATTCATCTTAAATTAATTTTTCTATTTGGTGTGAGGTAGGAGTCAAGATTCATTTTCTCCATCAGTGTTTCGGACGTTCATTCCTAGCATTTATTCTCCATGACCCTTGGTGCGTTGTTATTTCAGGATCTTCCTCTGTAAAATTGGGATAGTCCTAGCTCCACCTCATTAAGGAGAATTATATAAATTAATAATACCTGTAAAGCAATAGAACAGTACCCAGCCCATGGCCAATGCCTAGGGAGGTTGCTACTGTTGCCTTGGGACATCTCTTCATGTTAAGGGAGTAGCTATTCATTCCCATTTTATTCAGTGGTTTTTGCCGGTTTTTATCAAGAATGGGTGTTGGGGGCGCCTGGGTGGCTCAGCCATTAAGTGTCTGCCTTCAGCTCAGGTCGTGATCCCAGGGTCCTGGGATCGAGCCCCGCATCGGGCTCCCTGCTTGGTGGGAAGCCTGCTTCTCCCTCTCGCACTCCCCCTGCTTGTGTTCCCTCTCTCGCTGGCTCTCTCTCTGTCAAATAAATAAATAAATAAAATCTTTAAAAAAAAAAAAAAAGGATGGGTGTTGAATTTTGCCAAATGCTCCTTCATTCTCTATGGAGACAAGACTTTTCTCCTCAGGGTGAAAAATCAGAGGTAAGAGTCACACTCATGGACACACCGAGAAAAGACCTTTGCAGTGCTTGGCCCACCCCACTGGGGTAGGTGGGACATGTCCTTGTTTTGGTGTGTTGCTAGATTCTCCTTACTAATATTTTTTCGGAACTTCGTGTTGAGTTTCATAAACATAACTGGTCTGTGGTTTGCTTTGACGGGTTTGGGTTCGGTGCTTTCCTGGCTTCATAAAGTCAATGTGGACATTTTCCTTCTTGCTCCTCCCTGTGGGGGCTTACCTGGCAGGACAGGTCTCTGGCCTTAATGGCAGGACACACTTCACCTGAGGAACTTTCTAGAAGGGTGTTTGAGGTAGGCTAGTGTTCCTGCAAAGTTCTTAATTTTTTTAATGATTGTTGACACATCTAGATCTTTGCCCCTTCTTGGATCTGTCATTTATATTTAGGGTTGCCAGATTTAGCAAACAAAAATATAGGATGCCCAGTTAAGTTCGAATTTCATATAAACAATATTTTCAGTGTGTGTCTCACGTATTGCAACCCTACTTACGTGGACCTAGAAAGTAATTTATTTTATTGAACTTGCCAAATTTATTTGGATGAATGATCTTTTAACTTCCCCTCTGTCTTAGCTCATTTCCCCGTTGCCATTTCTTTTGTGTTCGCACTTTCTTCATTTGTACCTTAGGCTGTCGCATAACCTCTTCGTTTTTTCAAAGACCTGTTTTTCTGCTTTCAAATTATCAATCTCTGCTTCAGTTGTTACTGAGCCTTTCTTCTTGCTTTCCAGATTGTTCTGTTCCCTCACTTTCACTTAGATGCTTTATTCATTTTGACTCTTAGTGTTAATGCAGTTAAGACAATGCATTTTCTTTGATCTCGCATCCCCCGTATTCTGTAAGGCCTGATCTGTTCTGTGCCAATGTTATTTTGAAGATCCTGCCGCCCTGGTTCCGATCTCCTCTGTGGAACTAGACGTGTAAGGGGCCCTGACTGGGCTGGGTAAGCGGGATAACTGGCACTGCTGGTGGTCCGGGTGGGATGTGGGCACGGGCTGGGCAATTCCCCGAGGGTGGGAGGAGCAGAGAGGGAGAGGAGTGGGCACCGGGAACTGAGGAGAGCTCCGAGCTGCCTCGTGGCAGAATCAGGTACGCATTTTCCAAGGCCCGTCACTGTCACGAGTGGGGATGGTTGGAGGCAGTGGCAGCAGCAAGGAGGTGGAGAGGGATAAGGAGACAGAGCCAGGGCTGAGCCACGCGGAGGGGGAGAGAGGACTGGGTGCCCCGAGTGGGGGAGGCGGACCCCAGAGAGCCTCCGGTCGCCTCAGAGCTGCCTTCCCGTTCGGCGTGTTGAGTCCAAGGTGCTTGTGGCCCTGGTTGGTGTGCGGGTATGGGGTCTGATGATCCAGAAACCTGGGACAGAGCTCGGGGTGGGGACCCATCAGCTCATGTGTGCTAACTGAGCCTCGGGGAGGACCTGCGGGGCCCATGAGAGCTGGGCCTGGGACTTTTGTTAAGCCTCAAAAGCAGTATGGAGGGGAGATCTGTCACCCGCGCTGGCTGTCAAGTTCAGTGAATGATGTGCGAGAGTCATCCGGACGGTGGCCAAGGCGCCTCCCCTAAGGATGGTCCTGACAGCACAGGGCCAGACTCTGGACCCCACCAGGTAACCCCCCCCACCACTCCTGCTTGTCTAAGCCCACTTTTTCTGCACCCCTGACTCACGAACCAGACCTGCTCTTCCCAAACGTCTTCTTCCCACTCCCTCCCAAGGTCAGACTCTGGGAAGAGCTGTGGCCTCCAGGCTGCCTGAGTGTAGCTGTGAGTGGGCCCGAGGTCCACCATGGAGCACAGTGACAATAGTAGGCCTGTCCCCCTTCTCAAAGTCGGCCACCCTTGTTCCCAGTCTTTCACTTCTTGGAGTCTGTCAGAATACCCCCCTACACCCTCACAGTCAAGCTCAGATCAGAGATCTTCCCCATCCAGCCCCCTCTGCCCATGTGTGGTCGATGAAAGGTCCCATCAGGTCCCCATCCTGATCCCCAGCACTTGTGAATGTTACCTTATACAGCAGAAATGACTCTGCGACTGAGGTAAGGGTCTTGAGACAAGAGAGTATCCTGGATGATCCGGAGGGGTCCTAGATGCCCACAAGTGTCCTTAGCCCCTTTCTGAGGGCACCTTCTCCACCCAGACCCGACCAGAGCAGAAGGAGCCTTCATGTGACCACAGAGGGAGGAACTGGAGTGATGTGGCCACAAACCGAGGGACACCAGCAGCCACCAGAAGTGAGCAGAGGCAGGAAGGATTCTCTCTAGAGCCCCAGAGGGAACTCAGCCCTGCCTACACCCTGCTTTCAGCCCAGTGATACTGATTTTAGTCTCCTAGCCTGTGAGAGCATAGATTGCTGTAGTTTTAAGGCACTCTGGGGTATGTTGTCTCAGCAGGCACAGGGAAATAATAGCCACTCCCGTCCTGCTTGGCCAAATAGGATGAGCAGGGTGGGAGGCCATGGCCATGGCCCAGCAGTGGAACCAGGCCTCAGACCTGCCAGGTGGAGGTCTGCCCCTGCGGGACATTGGGGGAACACCCAATGCTCCCAGGAACCAGTGTAGGCAGGACCCCCAGTCAGTCCAGCAAGGCACCCTCAGGGAGGGCATCCCACCCAGCAACTGGGGGCTAATGGGTCCAGAAGAGCTGTTCTCAACTAGGGTGATTTGGCCACTGGTGGTGGTAGTGGGTGTCCTGCATCTAGCAAACAGAAACCAGGGATGCTGCTCAAACACTACAATGCGGGGACAGCCCCCGACAGAGACTATTTCACTCGAAACGTCAACAGTGCTGAGGGTGAGGGCATGGGTGATTGTTGAGGCTGGGGACTAGGGTGGGGCTTAAGTCCTACTTCATCTGACCTTTCCCTGGCACAGAGGACAAGATCCAAAGATGGTCCTGAGGCCTGGCGAGAGTCAGTGGCAGGTGCCCCCAGGCCACAGCCCTGCCTTCCCGCCTACAGGCAGGCCCCAGATAGCCCTACTGCGGAGGCCCGGCAGGCTGCAGGGGTGCCGCCTCCATCCAGGGGTGGCCAGGGCGAGGCCAGCCAGTCGCTAGGTCGCGTTTCCCCAACTCCATGCTGGTGTGCTGTAGACTGGAGGAACTCAGTGTGTGTGCTTTCTAAGGGTGCCCTCCCACAACAAGACCCCAGATCAGGCCGAGGTCCACCCTCCTCTTTAATCTTGGACTGGAAGGTATACAGATGGGGAGTGGGGCCCGGGGGAGGGTGGGCCACAGTCCTGGGTGTAAGGCCTAGGGGAGGCTTGGGGGTCATGGCAGGGCCACAAGGGGCTCTGGGAGAGGGCTCAGTCCCCACAGTCATCCGTCTTCCAGGCTGTCCCCACCTCCTGAGCCCCAGGCTGACCCTCCACCAAAGGGTTCAGATCCTGCATGAGTGCTTGGTTCCATGGCCAAGGCCAGCCTGGGCACACACTGAGGGCGGGCCGGGTTGCAGCTCTTGGGAGCAGTCTCCTCAGTAGCCTGAGGCCTCCCCACCTTTCCTCGGGTCCGCTGCGGCATACACACAGGCCCCGTCCTGGGACACAGCCTGGACCACATTCAGGAAAAAGGGACTCTTGGTCTGGTTGTGGCCCCTGGCCTGGAGCCCCTTCTGCACCTCCTGGAAGAGAGAGAAGGCCAGTGCCCAGGTGAAGACAGCTTAGCTCTACCTGTCGAGGGGACAGGGCCCAGGGGAGAGATCTGAGTCCCAACTGAGAAGGCAGGACTGGGCATCAGCAGCGGTGAGGATGGGAGGGCACTGGGTGTGGCGGCGTCTGGAGGGCCTGGAGTCTGTGGTCTCCCACAGAGTCCCAGTGGAGAAGCCAGGCTCCAGGGAGCATGGCAGAGAGAACATCACCCAGGCCAGAAGGAGCTTGAGATGCAAGATCATTTCCGGCCTGGATCTGAGGACACCATGGGGAGGAGCCTATATAGGGAGGGAGCGCCTCAGACTCCAAGAGTCCTTAGTCTCCGGCCCGGAAGACCAAGGTTTGCAGGGACTACACCCTCCCTTGGAGTCAAGGTTCCTTACTCTATGGTCCTCAATGGCCTGAGGGCCGTGGGAGGCAGCCTTGACACCAAGAGCACCTCACCACGGACAAGGCAGCTTTGGGGCCTTAAACCCCAGCTGGCTGGACGGAGCCCAGGCATGATGTTCAGAGCCTTCAAAAGCTGCCAGCCTTTTAAATGAGACCTTAGCAACAGGCATCTGCCAGCCCAGAGAAGCTCTTCGGAAGGAAGGTGACTGTCTGTTGGGGCAGGGGGTGGGACGAGAGAATTTACCTCTGGGGACCTGCTTGTGTGGGGGGAACCAAGAAACGTTCATAAGGACCAGCACTAATGCCCCCCCACGCCCTAGAAGGAAATCGCTATGCAGACTGCCACCGAGTAACACTCTTACAGATGAACTGCACACCGAAAAGCTGCAAGTCTCACAAGGAAACAGATCACCACGAGGGGGAGGCCACAGCCGGGGAACTAGCGCCTGGGGAGAACAGAGCAGGGCAGAGACCGAGATGCAGACGTGCTTGGCCTGGGACGAGCATGGATGACACCCTGTTCTCTGCCTTGGAGGCCACAAGACTGGCCTGGTGCCTCCCTGACTGAGCTTCTGAACTCATGGCCCCCGAGGGGAAGTGTACCCAGCCTACGACCCTCAGTGGCTGAGATCCGCTGGGGGCTTGGAGCAGCGTGCTCTAAGGCATCTGTCCTAGTGGTGGCGGGGACGGCGGCCTTACCTGGCTGAAGCGGGGCTCGTACTCCACATGGCCCTTGCTGGTGACGTGCAGGATGGGGGCTGCAATGGCAGTGCTCAGGTCAAAGCCAAGCCACAACTTGTTTATGATGGCCTGGGGGAGAGAAGGAGAGCACAGGAGGGGAGGGAGGGGACACCAGCCCCTGGACAGCATCCCCTTCAGACCCCTGAGAGAGGGGATGTTCCAGCCAGGAGCTCCCTGACTCACCTGGGCCACAGCAGAGATGATGAGCTCCCCACCAGCCCCACCGATCACCAGCTTTGACCCCTGGGCTGTGTTGACCAAGATGGAAGGAACCATGGATGATGGAGGCCGCTCACCTGGAACTGGAGGCCGGATGGGTGTCACCTGCAGCCTCACTTCCAGCCAGCACTCTCCAGACCGCCCCTAGATCTGTGTCTCCATTCACCGCTGTGCGAACTGGGGCTGGCCCAGGGACTGCCTCGTGGCACCGGCCTGCCCACCTTCCCTCTTCTTACCAGTGGGGTCCTCAGGCTCACCGGGTTGGGGGGTGACTTTGGAGCCCGGGGGGCGCCTCCAGCATAGGTCCAGAAGCTCGTTGTTGAGGAGGATGCCCGTGCGCGGTGAGTACAGCATTGCCCCGAAGCTGCGAGCAGAGGCGGAGCCTGGGCTGCAGGCTGCAGTCTCCCAGTCCCGCCCCAGTGTCGGTGTCGGAGCACCGCTCTCCAGCAGCCCTTCATGCTAGTAACAGCCCGCTGGCATGCCGGAGCTACTGCTCCCTCCCTGGCACTGTGCCCCCCAACAGGGCGTCCTTCTGGGCAAAGCTCATCCCCAAGGTCCTGGCTCAGGGCCACCCATCAGCAGCCTTCCAGCCAGAGAAGACAGAGGTGGATGGCCCCTCTAACAGCGAGGAAGAGGCGAGGGGAAAAGCAATGCACTGCCCCATGGACACAAGCAAGGGGAGACCGGGCTTGTAAAACAAGCGGGGGGAGGGGGAGGAGTGGGGCCTGGGTCAGGCAGGCACATACGGCGTGTTGATGGTGCTGGTGGCCGCCACGGCGCTGCCGTCCTCCCCCAGCACAGACACGTGCGACGTGCCCATCTTGTGGCCCCAGGCCCCGGCCAGGCTGTAGTGGCTGGGCTGGTGGTCACCCCGAGCGTCGATCTGCCGGCGGATATGCTGGGCCAAAGCCTCTCCCAGCAGGTCCTGGGAGGCGTTCTGGGGTGGCCGGGCAGGTGGCAAGTTCAGTGAGGGGCCGGGTGGGGGCCACAGAGAAGAGGGTCCCTTGCTTGGGAGGCTCTCTCCAGTCTGTCCTCCTCGAGCCCAGGCTACGCCCAGACCCTGCTCGGCCTCCGGGTCCTCTGAGATACAGTACCAGCACTGCCCTCTAGTACTTGCCCCTCGGGCCCTTCGAGTGCACAGACCTGCCTCACCCTCCCTGCCCTGGGCCACTGCCGGGCTGTCCTGTCCTAAAACTCTGTACGCATCCCTCCAACCTCACCCAGTCAGGCTCTTGGGGTCCAGGGACAGCCTCACCTTCCCTTCGTGCTGAGCCCTGGGGCTGGGAAGAGGGCTCCGCAGCGGCCACAGGCCACCTCACCTGGATATCCAGGTGGCTGCGGGGGTCCCACAGCCGCCACCTTTGTCCCCCGGCAAACTTGAGCGTCTCCACAAGGTGATGGTACAAGTTCACACTCCCCTCGGACCTGGCCACCGACTCCGAGGAGAAGTTGAACCCTGGGGAGGGGATGGGGCAGGTGGGGCTCACCCTGTGTAGCGGGGGGGAATGTTGGCCCCCTCGACAAAGATTTGTCATGTCCTAATCCCCAGAACCTGTGACTACTACCTTATATGGCAAAAAAGTGAATTTTACCTTATATGGCAAAATGTGTGATTACGTTAAGGATCTGGAGAAGAGCAGATTAGCCCAGATTACCCGGGTGGGCTCTAAATGTAATCACACAACTAAAAGTAATCTCATAAAACTGACACACAGAGAAGAGGAGGAGGCTGTGTGCAGGAGGCAGCCACCAAGAGCTGGACGAGACACAGAACAGATTGTCCCCAGAGTCCCCAGAGGAAACACGCATCAGCTGACACCTGATTTTGGTGTCTGGTCTCCATAACTAGGAGAAAATAGATTCCTGTTGCTTTAAACCTCCAGTTTGTGGTAATCTGTCATGCTAGTCACAGGGAGCTGACACAGTCAGCCGCGGGCAGCCCCAGCCCTGGGCTCCGCCGGGACCCCCTCGCCATCCCGCAGGCCAGGCCTCAGCCCCGGATGCACATGCTGGCTGGGCTGCTCACCACCTGCGGAGCCCACCTGTGGGGGGAGGACTCACTGGGCGGACGACGTGGGATCCCTCAGCAAAGCCCCCAATGTGGACACGCCAGAGGCCAGCTCGAAGACACAACGTCTTGACCCGTTTCTACAGCCCCAACTTTGGTGTCCGAGGAGGGGCCGAGCCAGAAAAGGCAGGCTGCCCAAAGCTACCGCTTGCTCGGAGTTCCCAGGGGGGCAGGCCTCTGGGTGGGAGGGCGGGGAGTCTTACCTTGGAGCACGTTGAGGATGAGGCTGAGAATCGCGCCCCCTGCAGGTGGTGGCGGTGAGTACAGGGTGTAGTCCCCCAGGGGCATCTCCAGGGCCTCCACTACCTCCGCCTGAAATGATGCCAGGTCCTGCGGGGTCAGCCCGCTGCCTGAGGTGAGACACAAGAGACCCCATGTACAGACGGGAACACTGAGGCAGAGCGACGGCCCCTGATCCCAGGTCACGTGACGGGGCTCCCCACCTCAACCAGCCTCCTAGAGCCCTAGGGGTGACGGAGGGTCTGCAGGCAGTGCTGTCGGGGCTGGACCCTAGAGCCAGGCGAGGGATGGGTGGACAGAGGCCAGAGGCGGGCAGGTTTGGTGGGAAGAGGATGGGGAGGTGAGAGAGGAAGCTGGCCTCTGGCAGATTGTGAGGGGGGCCAGCTCCAGGCCCAGGAGCCCACTGTGGCCTCCTATGGCCACTACCTCCCTAATTTACGGGAAGTCTGCTCCTCAAGGGCCTGACCGCAGGGTCCTTGAGGCCGGCAGTGGGCAGGCCTGGAGGCATGGCCTCCCCAAGTCCTGGGGAGTTGACATTCTGGCAGGCCTTGGGGGAGGGTCTGCCCTCACCCCTAGCACCCAGAGCCCAACTCTTTCTCTGGCAGGGCTGGGGGCTCTGGGACCTCAGTGCAGCTGACCTTGATCGGCAATGTCCTCCAGCAGCATCTGGCCCAGCGTCCCTGTGTAGAAGGCCTCTGCCCCCTCCGTGGCCACGGTTTCCAGGGTGGCGGCAAGTGCGGGCCAGGGGAATGGGTCCTGAGCCCTCAGGGGTTCTGTGCCGTTGAAAAAGAGCTGCCTGGGGAGTTGGGGGCAGCCTCAGGGTGGGGCCAGGCCCCGGAAGGCAGCCGCACTCCTGCAGGGGGCTCTTGTGGGTTCCTTGGGAGCCTACAGGGACGCAGTCCTGGTCCAGGGTCCTGAGGGGCTGGTGTAGACATCAGGGGAGATGGTTCCTCTAGGATTGGGTGGGGCTGAAGCCTCTCACCTCACTCATCAGCCTGGCCCGGGGAAGGCACGCTCCCTACTGGGGCCTGGGACACCCCTGGAAAGACATGGTCGGGGGCTGGCACAGGCATGGGGGTGGGTAGAGAAGAAGGGCAGGGCCAGAGGGCAGTGGCCGAGTCCAAATCCACATCCCGGAGTCCCAGCACTTGGATGTAACCCCTTCTGGCCTGAGCCCCTCCGATGAGGCTCTGCCACCGAGCTCAAAGTTCTGTCGACCGCGGCAGCCAAGTACTGGCCTTCCTGGCCTTCAGGCCCCCGACAGCACAGGGTCAACCCTCCGGTTCAAGGAGGGGCTGAGGTGGAACTGGGGTGGGAGCCAGGCAGACAGGCCACAGCCCTGAACCCAGGAGCTGAGCGGGAGCCTGGGGCACCCCCTGGGAAGTGCTCACCTCAGGGACGTCTTGGACAAGGAAGGCCGTAGGAAGTCACTCTGCAGGAACTGACTGAGGATGGAGGGCATGCGGTAGTCCCCTCGGAGCAGGGAGATGGTGGGCCGGAACAGCTGTGCCCAGGGCAGGCGGCCATGGCGGCGGTGGGCCTCGGCATAGCCCCGGAGCTCCCCCGGCACTCCGATCCACTGGGCCCCTGCAAGGCACCGTGGAGTCACGCCCCTGCCCTCAGCCCCATAGCCTTCCACAGGGATTCTCCACCAGCCCCACACTTGCCCCACCCTCTTGGTCCCCCTGGCATGGCAGCCAGCATGAGTTTTCTGGAGCCCACACCTGACTATTTCCCTCCCTGTTCAACTCCCCCCTCCTCTGCCCCATGGCTCCCCACTGCCTTCCCTCGGGGCCCAGCACAAACTGGCCCCAGGAACCCCCCCCCCCATTTCCACTGAACCTTCCAGGCCTTCGCCAGGCTGGTCCCTCTGCTCGGATCACCACTCCCTACTCAGAAAGCCCTGTCCCAGGAAGACTCCCCCAACTCCAGCAGGTCAGGTCCTCCATGGGGGCTCCCCATTCAATAGCTGCTGTTCCCTGGCACCAGGATGTCACAGCCTGTCCACAAAGCCCCTTCAGGGGAGGGTTCTGGTCAGCCCCAGTGGCCTGGTGGGATGGGAGAGGGTGGCCCCTCCCAGGGCCTCACCTGTGCCCAGTGGCTGGGCCTGCTCACACTGGTCCAGCAGACCCGGGATGCTGTTGGCGGGCACTGTCTCCCTGGCATTGATGACTTCCACCTTCCCTGGAGTTGGAGCAGGGCATGTGAGTGCTCAGGGGCACTCCTGTGGCTGCCAGGCCTCACCCCACACCATAGCCCCCCTCCTGTGGCCCTGGCCTTGCCCTAGGACTCAGTTTCTGTCTTTTACCTTGAACTGGCCTCTGTGTTGTAGGGGTCAAGAGCAGGACACCAAAAGATGGGCCACTCTGGCTTGAAGATTATTTTTGAGTTAAAAGCAATTAAAACCCAGCAGAATCCAGAAGAGCTTTTTACCTCCCCCCTACTACTGCCTGAGAGAATTTAGACAGAGGACCTGCTCCAGGAAGAGAGCCATCCCCATAGATAACTACAGTAGGATATGAGCTAGGTACGGGAGACAGGGAGGGACCTGGCAAGGCCTGTTTAGTCAACGTCCTCTGGGTCCCGTGTTTCCTAGCGGCCCCACGCACATTTGTTTAGCAAATGGTTACCCTTCTTTATCTTCCCATGAATTGCATTCCTTCCCTTTGAAGTCCCAGACCCCTACCCCCTTCTCCTTCGCTCATTTTGTCTGTCTTTGGGATTTCCATGTCTGTGTGGATTCCTCATACATAGGAAATTAAATTTGATTTTGTCTCATGTCAATTTAATCCTTAGTCCGTCTAGAAGGACCTCGAAAGGCAAAAGAATTTCTTCTTCCCTGACAGTGCTCATACTTGAGATTGTCTGCGGTGGCTTTGCACAGACAAGGTAGGGGAAGTAGGGGGCGCCAAGAGGACCCAAGAAGGGGCATGGGTGCACAGGACAGCTCGGCAAACACTTATGTTTGTAAGCACCTCACTGTTAGTGCTTGTGGACGAGCCTGTCCTCCCCACGGGGCCCCCGTACAAACTCACCCGTGGTTGCATTGTAGATGGTGAAGATAACCCCTCCGCCCAGGCCCATGCTCTGAGGGTTGACGACTCCGGTGCAGACCAGAGCTGCAATGGCGGCATCCACAGGTGAGCCATGCTGCTGGAGGATGGCTCTAGGGGACACAGCACAGAATAAGACGCCTGGCTTCCCAGCCCCAGCCTCCCAACGTGGGCTTGCTTGCTGGCATTTACTAGGGCATGGTGACAGGCGGGTGACCATCTGGTGCCACCAAACTCTGGGTTAGGTCAGAGACCTCACTGGGCTGCCCCCTCAAGTCCAGCTGCTCACAGGCCTGTAGCCCTCTACAGATTGCAAATTGTAATACCATTTACACTGCCCTTTGCCTTATATAAGGTACTTCTCAGTTTGCGCAGTCCTTTGCAGCCATTATTCGCTAGCCCCTCCCAGCAGCCCTGGCTCGTTTGCCTGGGCCAGCCTCCCAGTCCCTCCCAGCAGTCCAGGAGCCCAGCCTAGGCAGCCCCCACTCTGCATCCCACTGGGGATACAACAGGTTCCAACCCTTTTAAGACTGGACTTTTTTAGGTGACCCCAGGATCTTGCCCTGCCACCAGGGACTTGGGCTAATGGGTTCCCTAGCCCTTCCTGGGACCCCAGTGTCTATGGGAATATTCTCTGGCCTCAGTCTCCACTTGTCCGTGGGCACCAAGGGGTGGGCCTTTTAGCTCCAAGGTACTAGTCGGACTGGTCTGTGCTGAGGAAGTGACCCTGTTCCTAGGGCACAGCCCTGCACAGTTCACTGGGGGCTGCCTCTTCCTGCACGCTCAGGAATCTTCCCCAGCACTTCAAGGAAGCGAGCATATAAACCAATTACAGATGGGGAAACCAAGGCCCATAGAGTGAGTGGACCTGGTTCCCCTCCCCCACCCCATAGGACCTCTGACCCCGGCACCCTCCCTCAGCTCGGGCACCTCAGCCTGACCTCTCCACCCTGGGCTCACAGCCTCCCCTGAGCCACATGTCCTTGCTCTGGGCCCACCCGCGGGCACACATGGCTACAGCATGGACACGTGGAATGTTGGAGCGGGGAAGCGGCAGAAGCCAGCAGCATGACACAACGAAGATGGTCGCATCCAGGCAGAAAGAAACACAGATGCTTCATAAGATCAAAACACCACAAACAAAAACAAAGACAAACTGGAAAACAGTTTTTTAAAAAAATCCCCATCACAAAAGACTCATCTCGCCTGACCCGTTGTTCCCTGCCTCTGGAAGTGTTTTCTGCACTCGGCTTCCAGGAGGCACGCTCCCATCACCAACCACCACCATGCTTTGGTTCCCCCCACCTCCCTGACCTCGTGCTGATGGGGGCTTCCGGCTCAGTCCTCCATCCTTGTGCACCTATATCTTCTCCCAGATGAGCTGATCAAGGCTCAGAGCTAAAAATGCAATCCCCACACTGAAGACCCCCAAGTTTTATCTCCAGCTCAGACCTCTCCCTAAACCCCAGACACTTCCCCAGCCGTCCACAAGATACCTCCTCTGGGTGTCTAAGAGGGATTTCCTTTTTTGTTTTTGTTTTTTGGGGTTTTTTTTGGTTTGGTTTGGGTTTGTTTGTTTCTTTCTTAAGTTTTTATTTGAGGCATTGCACTCTTAACATGACCTAAACTGTACTTCCTTCCCACTTCTGCCCCCCAAAATGGCTCCCTTCCTACCTTCACTATCTTAGAAAAGGACACAAGCATTCACCCCTTTCTTTCATGCCCAGATCCAAGCCACCAGCATCTCTCACTGGGTTATTCCAACGGTCTCCCACTTGGTCCCCCGCATCTGCCTTCCCCTTACATTTTAACAAAATTATCTGTCAAAATGTAAATCAGACATCCCTGTAATGGGAAATGAAATCATTCAGATCAAATTTCCCACAGACCCCTCGAAGAGCCAAAGAGAATATGTCCACTTAAAGGCATCACAGGAAGGGAAGAAAGGCAGGTCGAGAGACAGGGGGGTCTGGCAGTTGGAGGTGCTTTTCCCCTCAAGATGTTTGCCAGTCCTGGAGGAAGTGGCCAAGAGGCCACGTAATGCTTTTGACGTCCTCGTGTGCCTGGGGCCTGGGCACACTGGTGAACCGCACTGGGGGATGGGTCCTCACTCTGGGAGTAAAACGAGAAATAGGCCAGCCCTGACAAGCCCAGTGGCCCAGCCTCAGATCATCACTTTCAATCAAATGGGATTAAAGTCGTTCCAGAATGTTGGTATCCTGGGCCTCAGATTATTTCTAACAATTATTTTTGACAATTTTCAACACACTCCCAAAGGCTGACTTTAAAATCACCGAGCAAACAAGGCAGTAATGCAACATCAACAAAGCCCAAGAGAAAGCACAGACAATGACGAAAGAGACCCGTGGGACCTCCAGATGATGAAACTGTCAGACCACAGACTCTAAATAACTACATGTAAGGATGTAAAAGACAAGATTAAGGACTTCCCCAGAGAAATAGCAATGATAAAACAGGGAATTAGGAGCTCAATGCTAACAGTGCATTAACAACAGACTGGACATAAACTTTTAAAAGAGACTTTTATTTATTTATTTGAGTGAGAGAGAGTACAAGAAAGAGAGAGAGAGCATGAGCGGGGAGGAGTGGCAGAGGCAGAGGGAGAAGCAGACTCCCCGCTGAGCAGGGAGTCCAATGGGGACTCCATCCCAGGACCCCGGGATCATGACCTGAGCCAAAGGCAGACGCTTAACTGACTGAGCCACCCAGGCCCCCTGGACACAATTTTTTTTTTTTTAAAGATTAGTTGAATACAAAATATCGAAATTTAAGTACAGAGGGGGAAAATGTATAGAATATAGAAGCTATATTAAGAGACATAGGGATAAAATGACAAAAATATATATATATATCATATGAACGCTACCAACATGTATAACTATATTGATTTCAGACAAAGTAGACTTTAAGAAGAAAAATTTATTAAAGCTAACAGGGACACATTACTATTATAAAAAGCTCAATTCAACAGGAAGATATAAAAATCTGGATGTGTGTATACTTAACAGTTTAAAACATATACAGCAAAACCTGGCAGAATGAAAAGAAGGAATAGACAGATATACATGGTAGGAGACTTTAACATACTTCTCTCAGAAGCTTACGGAATAAGCAGGGAAAGTATCAGTGGGGCTACAGAAGATTTGCATGCCAGCACTGTAATCAGCTGACTGAACTAACGCAGACAGAATGCTGTACTCGAGTTACGCAGTTGAATACACGTTCAAGGACACATAGAATGTTTATATAAACAGATCATCAAGCTTCAAAGAACTGAAATAATATAAATGAGTTAGAAAGCCCCAATGTAGAGGCACCAGGGTGGCTCAGTTGGTTAAGCAGCTGCCTTCAGCTCAGGTCATGATCTCAGGGTCCTGGGATCAAGCCCCACGTGGGGCTCCCTGCTCAGTGGGGAGTCTGCCTCTCCCTCTGCCACTCTGCTTGTGCTCTCTCTCTCACTATCTTTCTCTCAAA
This sequence comes from Ailuropoda melanoleuca, assembly GCF_002007445.2. Taxonomy (NCBI): domain Eukaryota; kingdom Metazoa; phylum Chordata; class Mammalia; order Carnivora; family Ursidae; genus Ailuropoda; species Ailuropoda melanoleuca. The sequence goes on from NC_048231.1 coordinate 42,007,037, forward strand.
TAAATAAATACAATCTTAAGAAAAGAAAAGAAAAGAAAAAAAGAAAAGAAAACCCCCATTTAGAACCCTCTTACACTGTTGGTGGGAATGCAAGCTGGTGCAGCCATTCTGGAGAACAGTATGGAGGGTCCTCAAAAAGTTGAAAATAGAGCTACCCTATGAACCAGCAATTGCACTACTGGGTATTTACCCCAAAAATACAGAGGCAATGATCCAAAGAGGCACCTGTACCCCCGATGCTCACAGCAGCAATGTCCACAATAGCCAAACTATGGAAATAGCCCAGATGTCCATCAACAGATGAATGAATAAAGAAGATGTGGTGTGTGTGTGTGTGTGTGGGTGGGTATGTATATATACATGAGAGACTCTTAATCATAGGAAACAAACCGAGGTTTGCTGGAGGCCAGGGGGGTGAGGGGATGGGGTAACTGGGTGATGGACATTAAGAAGGGCACGTGATATAATGAACACTGGGTATTATATAAGATTGACGAATCACTGAACTCTACCTCTGAAATTAAAAATACACTATATGTGAATTAATTGAATTCAAATTAAAAAAAAAAAAGAAAATCCCCATGTATTTGGAAATCAAGAAAAACGCTGACAAATAGTCCATGGGACAAAGAAGACCTTACAATGGAGATTAGAAAGTGTTTTGCGGGGCGCCTGGTTGGCGCAGTCGTTAAGCGTCTGCCTTCGGCTCAGGGTGTGATCCAGGAGACCCGGGATCGAGCCCCCACATCAGGCTCCTCCGCTGGGAGCCTGCTTCTTCCTCTCCCACTCCCCCTGCTTGTGTTCCCTCTCTCGCTGGCTGTCTCTCTGTCAAATAAATAAATAAAATCTGAAAGAAAAAGAAAGAAAGAAAGAAAAGTGTTTTGAACCAAATGCAGTGAAAATACCAAACGTCAGAGCGTGTGGGGTTATCAGCGATGGTGTGGGAGGATGAGGAAGGGAGGCAATGGGCCTGAAGATTCCCGCATTCGCCACGGAGTCTCCTAGGGAAGTCTGGACGGCCGATCTGAGAACCTTCACTCGATGAGTGTTACGGGTTGGGTTTGGCAGTCTCTGGTATATGGGCGAGTGGAAGGTGGCCAAGCGAAGGCATGGTGCCGAAGATTTCTGGATCCCGGGAACTCTCGAGTAAACCCACGTTCTCCTCCAGGGGAGAGAGACCTGCCCTGATGAGCAGCTGTTGTACTAGAAACAAACTGAACAGGACTGGAGCCACAGAGGCAAAGGAAAGAGAGAACAATTATCAGAAAGTAGGAGACCATATATACATATATATATTTCCAATCGTTTTGTGAAAACAGCAGAAGGAATCCAAGAGCCATGAAGCGATAAAAACTGTTTCGACCTGCCTTCCAGGCTGAAAGTACAGGACAGTTCGTCTTGCTTGAACATGAACAATCAAACATGCTGAAGTCACACCCCGTACAGAGTCGTTATAAGGAAAAAAGATGTAAGGAGCAGAATGGTGACCCACGGAGGTGTACCAGAAAGACGAGCCCACAAAGCAGATGTAAACAGCAACTTAATATTTCAAAATGTGCCAAAGTAAATTAAAAGGATTATAGAAGCAAGAAGCGGCAGCATACATCAGAATTAGAAAAACTGCCAATGAAGAGATTGGAAAAGATGACTTAAAAAACAAAATTATAGAAAAGAAAATCCCAAGATTATATGACTCAGGAAAGAATAAAACATAAAAGAAAAAAACTCTCAGAAATGAAGGCTACACAAAGATAAGCACAGAGCAAATACCTACAGAGGTTCCTTAAAAGAAAGAGAAGATGAAAAGGGGGAAATTTTTTTAATCAAAAAGAGATGAAAACCTTAAAGAGAGATTTTTATTTTGAGGAACTGGTTCATGCTATTGCAGAGGCTGGCAAGTTCAAAATCTGTAGGGCAGGCCAGGAGAATGGAAACTCACATGGGTTTGGTTTTGTTTTTTTAAAACATTTTATTTATTTCAGAGAGAGAGAGAGAGAGAAAGCATGAGTGGCAGGAGGGGGAGGGGAAGAAGCAGGCTCCCCGCTGAGCAGAGAGCCCACTGCGGAGCTCCATCCCTGGGATCATGACCTGAGCTGGAGGCAGACACTTAGCTGACTGAGCCACCCAGGTGCCCCTCAGATGGGATTTTTATGTTACAGATTTGAGGTAGAATTCTTTCTCTGGGAAACCTGTTTTTGCATTTCAGGCCTTCAACTGATTGGATGTGGCCCACCCATATTTGGGGATCATGTTTTATTTAAAGTCGACTGAATGAAATGTTAATCACATCTCCAAAATATGCTCAGAGCAACATCTAGACTAGTATTTGGCCAAAAGACTGGGCACCATAGCTTAGTTTAACCATCGAAGGAGCAAATAAAGAGTATCTCAAAAAAGTAGAAGAACTAAAAGTACCGTATTTATATACCTAATATTGTAATTACATATAGTATATAACATACAATAAAGGTATCAACAGAAATATAATAACCATTAGAGCAAAGATATAAACCTTTCTTGATATCAAAAGCTATACCAAAAAGAGAAAATAAGTGATGTATTTGCTTGTTTTGCAAATAGAAACACAGAAATAATAGCAAAAAAAAAGAGCAAAAAAAAAAAAAAAAAAAAAAAAAAAAAAAAAAAAAGAAAATGGAAAGATACGTAAATTTTATTTTATTTATTTACTTATTTTTAAAGATTTTATTTATTTGACAGAGACAGCCAGCGAGAGAGGGAACACAAGCAGGGGGAGTGGGAGAGGAAGAAGCAGGCTCACAGCGGAGGAGCCTGATGTGGGGCTCGATCCCAGAACGCTGGGATCACGCCCTGAGCCGAAGGCAGACGCTTAAGGACTGCGCCACCCAGATGCCCCAAGATATGTAAATTTTAAAAGACCATAGGAAAAAAATAAATCAGAGACAAATGAAAATTATTCCCTCTAGAAGACTGAATAGGAACAAGATGAAGGTGATGTGAATAAGATCTTTGAGGGTATCTTTTTACAAAAATAAAATTAAAACAAAAAGGAAACCCTAAAATTGAATACAAACTGAAAAAAAAATCAAGCTACTGATATATTGAACTGATAGCCACACAGGAAAAATAATTTAATTTTACCATATATCCTTTGTGGGATATAACCTAAGGACAACAAAACAAAAAACGACAACAATAGAAAACCTGCAAAGACATCTCGAATTTTACTTAGTAGATTTGTTGTTCATAGTGGTCTTGTTGAAGTAATTTTGAAACTATTTTGTGATTATTGGGAAAGAGTGAGTGCGTAAATATATTAACATTGGTGGGAACTTCTTTGACCATGGTGGAAGAGACACACAGTATCAGACAGAGGTCGTGGGAAGAAGCCTACGGTGGTGGATCTCAGCTGCAGGCTTCAGCACAGACTCATGATATTTGTACATTTCTTCTGGTTTTATGCACGGACACAATGTAGAAACAATGATTTCCCTGTCTCAATGAACACCCCTAGCCTTCAGATCCTGGTTTCTGAAATACCATACTCTACTGATTCCTGATTTCAGATCCGGCTGAGGGAATATCCAAGTAGATCCTGGAACATTTTGGGCTAGAAGTCAAGACAATTTTCTAAGGCTAATGGATTTGTGTAAAAGAATATAGTTGCTGGCTTAGACGGGCTCCCATCGGTCAAATTTGTGACGATTTGGGCATCAAAAAGAATAACGGGATGGATTATAACATTGAATCAAAACAATCCTTGAGTCAATAGTGATATTCAAGAATGTCTAGGTTGAGGAGGAGGGGGTCTTTTTTACATAAGAATGCAAACTAATGAATGTTGAAGAAATGACGGGTTTAGAAATCACTATTTTGCAAACACAAATTTATTTATTCAGACAAGGACCAAAATAGACGCTAAAACACGGGGTCAGGTGTTGTTTGAAAAAAGAATGTTCATCTGGTCTCAGAGTATCAAACCATATGTTACTAATTTATTTTTTTAAAGATTTTATTTATTTATTTGACAGAGAGAGAGAGAGAGCAGGTGCACACAGAGGCAGAGGGAGAGGGAGAACAGGCTCCCCGCTGAGCAAGGAGCCCAATCCGGGCCTCGATCCCAGGACCCCGGGATCATGACCTGAGCTGAAGGCAGTCGCTTAACTGACTGAACCACACAGGTGCCCCCCATATGTTACTAATTTTTTTTTAAGATTTTATTTATTTATTCAACAGAGAGAGAGACAGCCAGCGAGAGAGGGAACACAAGCAGGAGGAGTGGGAGAGGAAGAAGCAGGCTCATAGCGGAGGAGCCTGATGTGGGGCTCGATCCCATAATGCTGGGATCACGCCCTGAGCTGAAGGCGGATGCTTAACCACTGTGCCACCCAGGCGCCCCCCATATGTTACTAATTTAATAAGGAAAATGATATCCCTTTCAATAGGGGGATCTGGAAGATATCACCTTTATGAAGTGATCCCACTTAGCATCACCAAATGATGGGGGAGCCTTCGTGTTGAACCAGAATCTGATAGTGAGGAAATAATCAGACAAACCAAGATTGAGAAGCAAGGCTGTGATTCAACTGGACAAGCTTCTTTAAAAACATTAATGTCATAGGGGCCCCTGGCTGGCTCAGTTGGTTAGGCAGCCCCCTCTTGATTTCAGGTCAGGTCGTGATCTCAGGGTACTGGGATTGAGCCCCACATCAGGCTCCATGGAAAATGAGGTGAAAATATTAACAATTGGTGAACCTAAGTGAAGTGTAAATGGGCATTCTTTCCATTTTTCTGCGGGTTTAAAACTTTTCCAAAAGAAAAAAAAATAGGGGCACCTGGGTGGCTCAGTCAGTTAAGCCCCTGACTCTTGATTTTGACTCAGGTGGTGATCTCAGGGTCTTGGAATTGAGCCCCACATCGGGCTCTGTGCTCCGTGCTGAGCCTACTTGAGACTCTCTCTCCCTCTCCCTCTACGTCTCCAGCTCATGCTCTCTGTCTCAAATAAATAAATACATCTTAAAAAAAAAACAACAAAAATATAAGCTTTTAGGGGGGAAATAGCCAAAACAGCAGCAAAAAATTTGTGAAATGCAGCTAAGCCTGTGACTCTTGATCTCGGGGTCATGAGTTTGAGCCCCACGCTGGGTGTACAGTTTACTTAAACAAAACAAAACAAAAAGACCCAGGCTCTGGGAGGTTCAATCACGTGCCCCAGATCATGCAGGTGGTGAGGAGAAACTCCAGCCCATGTGGTCCTGAGCCTGGGCCATCACACATCATGCCGTGTACACGGAGTACATGTTGGTGGGCATTGTGGATGCGTGAGGTGCATACCTGCTTCTCTAACCATCAAGTAGGAATGTGGCACCTACCGTCTGCCAGCCACTGTCCTGGGGGCATGGAGGTAACCAGATGGTCGAAGTCCTTGCCTTCGTGGTGGCTGAGATGGACAATCAACAAATCCATGCCTAATGCTGAGGGGTTGTGATTATTGGTCATTTGAATATTCTCTTTTTAAAATTTCTGTTAAAATCTTTTGCCATTTTCCTATCAGGTTTTACATCAAATGCATTCTCTGCATTATCAAGACAATCAAATAATTTTTGTCTTTTAAAATATGTTAAACCACCCTTGCATTCCAGCTGCATGATACGGGGCACGTGGTTCAACCTCCCTGAGACTGGGTCTCTTTTTTTTTTTTTAAGTAAACGCTACAACCAATGTGAGGCTCAAACTCATGACCCTAAGATCAAGAGTCCCATGCTCTACCGACTGAGCCAGCCAGACACCCCGAACCTGGGTCTTTTCAGCTGTAAGTGGGAGCAGTCCTGGCCAGCAGAGAGTGGCAGTGCAGAACCATCATGCATTTCTTTTTTTTTTTTTTAAAGATTTTATTTATTTATTTGACAGAGAGACAGCCAGCGAGAGAGGGAAAACAGGGGGAGTGGGAGAGGAAGAAGCAGGCTCCCAGCGGAGGAGCCTGACGTGGGGCTCGATCCCAGAACACCGGGATCACGCCCTGAGCCGAAGGCAGACGCTCAACAACTGAGCCACCCAGGCGCCCCCCATCATGCATTTCTAACACGTCTGTCCCCAAGGAGCTGAGAGGCTGCTATCACCATCACTGCTGTCACATGTGTACCCACCCAGGTGTGCCCGCTCCCACGTGCCGGCACACAGTGTCCAGGCACACAGGCTGTTTCCACAGGCACAGCCCCAGAGGGGAGGAAATGCAGTAATTTCCTGGTGAGCTGGCCAGGAGACTGGAGAGCCGCTAGGGTCACCGGAGCAGGGACGGAAGGAAGGGGTGGAGTCACACCCTAACCCCTACGAGCCTTCCCCACAGTAGGGTCCCTGCTCTGACTCTGGGCCCTAACTCCAGGTCCTGAGATGCTGACCCACATCCAGTGCAAGCCACTGTAACAGTTAGTGGTCAGACTGCTGTCAGCAAGGGAGCACCTCCTACGGGCCAGGCAAGCTTCATGCCCCCCCATGAGGGAAGGGCTGGCATGAGTCCCATTTCCTAGGTGGGGAAACTGAGGCTCGAAGGTTGCAACAATGTACCAGGGTCCCTGCTCTCCTCTGTGCCTAGAGCATGACCCACAGACTACTGAATGGGGCTGGAGTAGCTGATAAGACCCAGCTCTCAGGGGCCCGTCCCCATCCCCACCCCCAGCCCAGTGGCAGCCCAGACGCCAAAGCTCTAGAAGGTGAGCGCTCTGGACCCCACCATCCTCTTCTTTTTTCTTAATTTTTAATTAAAAATATATATATTTTTAAGATTTCACCCATTTATTTGTCAGTGAGAGAGAGAGAGAAATAGAGAGCAAGCACAAGCAGGGAGAGGGGCAGAGGGAGAAGCAGGCTCCCCACTGAGCAGGGTGACCGACGCGGGACTCGATCCCAGGACCCCAGGATCACGACCCAAGCCGAAGGCAGCCACTTAACCAACTGAGACACCCAGACATCCCAAAAATTTTTATTTATTTATTTGAGAGAAAGAGAGAGCACAAGCAGGGGGAGCGGCAGGCAGAGGGAGAGGGAGAAGCAGGCTCCCCGCTGAGCAGGGACCCCCCCCCCCACACACACGGGGCTCAATCCCAGGACCCTGAGATCATGACCTGAGCTGAAGGCAGATGCTTAGCCGACTGAGCCCCCCAGGCCTCCCCCCAACCTCTTCTACAACTACTCCCTTTACGAGTCAAGCTCTGGCCTTTATAGGCCTTTTAGGGGCTGGGCAGGCATGGAGGTCCAGGACAGGCTATGGAGGGCTCTGGGAAGACCCCAGCCCTCCAGCAGCTCAGGGCAATTTCCACCCCTGCAGAGGCAGCAGAAAACAGTCCCAGCTGGGCCTGCTCACTCTGCGACACCAGGCAGCTCCCTTCTGTGCAGGCCTCGTGTCCTTGTAAATCAATTGCAGCAGTGAATCCCGTTGGATTCTGGGAAAAGCAATGAATCGTCCCCCTGAGGATCCTGTGGGAGGGCAGGTATTTCTGAGTGGCCACCGCAGACACAGGTCACAAGCCTAAAAGCCACCACTACCCTGAAGCTCATGCAGTCTCCCTAGAAGACACGCACTTACTCGGAGCCTCAGAACACCCAGTTTGCCCATAAGCCTAACACGCTGGGACACAGGGCTGGAAGATGACAGACTAGAGGGAAGGGACCTCCCTGTCACCGTGTGTCTCTTTATCCATTACTCATGGTGCTGGATCCTCACTCATGTCAACCTTAAGAACCCTCCCCCAGGGGTGCCTGGGTGGCTCAGTCAGTTACGCGTCTGCCTTCGGCTCAGGTCATGATCCTGGGGTCCCCTGATCGAGTCCCGCATCAGGTTCCCTGCTCAGGGGGGAGTCTGCTTCTCCCTCTACCCATCACCCTGCTTCTGCTCTCTCTCACTCACTCTCTCTCTCAAATGAATACATAAAATCTTAAAAAAAAAAAAAAAAAAAAAAAAAGAACCCTCCCCCAGGAGCTCTGGCTGCAGCAGAAGGCCCAGCCCCAAAGGAGTAAACCTAGTGCTGGTTGGGTAGGAGGAAACTGGGTCCAAGAGGCCCCGCTGGAGAGAGGAGTGGGGAAGCTAGGGACAGCAGGGAGGAAGGAGAGTGGGCTTCAGACCCTGCAGCAGCAGGGCCACGAGCCCTCAAAGGGGTGGACCCTCGCCAAGAGGCCCCCAGCCCAGCCAGGGTCTCTCGTCCCGTGTCCCACAGCCGCTGGGGCCAGCTCCGGCTGCCTCCCACCAAGAACAGGAAGTGGAGAGTGTTGTTTGACAAATACACAAAACACAGGGGAGAAACCACATCCTCTCTCCTCACCAAGGAGAGTTGCAGGGGGCATCATGGGCTCCAAGCAGAGACCCAACTCCGACCCTCACACAGAGTCTCAGGGGGATGCAGCGGGCCCAGACCCCCCACAGAGAAACATGGCAGTGGCTCCCACTGCTGGGGGCCATGTGGTCCCCGTGGTCTCCAGGGCTGGAAGCACCAGGCCCCATTTGCATCTCTACAACTCTAGGTTCTGGTGGGCTAGGACCTCGGCACACTCTCCAGAGCATGGGGGAGGGGAGGCTCCCTCCCCTGCCATCACCTGAGAGGACCCCGGGGGAGACCATGCTGTCTGGACCGCCACCCTCATCCAAAAAGGGGCCCTGAGGGAGGGGAAAGAGGACCAGGTCAGGAGAGACATGGACAGACAAAGGGAGGAAGGAAAGAAAAAGGAGAATGAATGAAACGGAAGGATAGAGCACACGGGAACGGGGAAGCCAGAACAAAGGTGGCACCGAACACCACCCGGGCCAGGACTTGGCCACGCTCCCCCTTGCGACGGGACTGTCCCCTCGGTTTACAAAGCACTTCTGATCCTGACAATGATCCATGAGGTAGTTATTCCAGGAAACAGACCCAGCCAGCAAGGAGGGGGATGATTGCTCGAGCTTCTCGCTGGCCCGGGCTGGGGGCCAATGGCCAGGAGGGGTGTCCTGCTATATGTTCTGCCTCGGTGGGCAGCGGAAACCTCCCGTGGGCTGGGCTTCCTGGAAAAGAGTTGGAAAACACCAGCTGGGGCCCCTCTCTAACACCCACCTTGCCCCGGCCCCAAACATCCAACAGTCACTGACTGGGCCCCAGGCCCTGACGTCAGAAGGGGAGGCAGTGGGGGACATGGTGCTGGCAAGGACAGGTTTCCCCAGCCCCGGGCCAGGGTGAGAGACTGGCCCTGGGTAGCACTGAGTGCACGATGGCAGGCCAGGACTTGCCCATGCTTCTGGGGGAAAAAAAACCCAGCCTTGGAGAACTGTTGTGTCTTCTCTGAAGGGCCAGCACCAGTTACCAGGGTCGGCCTGGGCCAGACCGGTGACACTGTGGCAGTGCCCTCTCCGGGCCTCCTGAGTGCTGGAGCTAGGAATAGACTCACACCACATCTGTCCATCTCCCCAAACCCCCTTCTGTCCCATGTGCACACCTGCCTCGCTCTGTGCAAGGGTTCTGGGGCTGCTTCCTTGCTGGCATCCAAACCCACGTGGCTCCCACTATGAGTGTACACACACATACACACACACCCCCCTTCTCCACACTATCACCACCAATCACAAAGTCTCCAGGAGGGGCCAGCCACCTAGAGCCACCCAGTTCCCACCCACCCCTTACTCACCGTCCAATATCCGAGCAGACCTTGGAGTCAGCAGCAACCGCAGCGTGGGCAAAGGCCTGGGGGCCGCAGCTGGTGTGGCGGCGGGAGAGGACCACGGCAGGCACGACAATGGCCAGGGCCAGCCCCAACCCCAGCAGCACCATGCTGACCGTGGCCCTGCGGCCTTGGGCCATGGCTCTGAGGCCCGGAGTGGAGAGAGAAGGCAGGTGCACAGACAGATGGGTGGATGAATGCACAAGAAGATGGGCAGACAGACTCACAGGTGATTGGACAGATGAGCAAATAGATGGAAGCCAGAGACAGACAAACAGATTGACAGTCTAGACAGCTGGACATAGGACAGGAAGAGGGTGGTCAGAGAGCCAGTTGGACAGAGACGGGGTTGCAGACGGGTGGACAGGCAGGCTTAGAGACGAACAGAGGCAGCGGGCAGACAGGTGGGTATAAGGACCGGCGGCCAGCAGCGGCGGTGGCGGGGCAGTGGGGCAGCTGCCCTACTCAAGCGCTCTCTGCAGAGGCAGTGCTGGCCACACGCCTGAACTTCCAGTTTTCAGCCCCTGTTCTCGGCCCTGGCAGGAGGCCAGGGAGCAGGGCGTTTATGGGGAGTTTTCCTTCCAGAGAGGAGCAAGCAACTGCCGTTAACTCCCTCATTCCCATAGCCTGCCCCTGCAAGCCTGGACGTACAGATATCCCTCCTGCCCAGGACTATCCCAACCCATGTGCTGGAGGACTTGGCACCTCCTGCCCCCGAGGGAGCCAGGGACAGGCTGCCCAGAGCCCCCACGGCTCTTCTCCAGTTCCCAGCAAAGCTAGGACAGCGGGCTCAAGCCTGCCCGGTCCCCTCCCCTGGATCAGGCTCAGAGGGACAAGGGGGCTGCAGTGGCACCTCGACTCCCGCTTTCTTGGTGTGGTTCCACCCAGCAACAGCTCACCTCGACATCCCCAGAGCCAGAGGACACTGAGGATGTGTGGGGCACAGAGGTGGAGCTGAAGGGGGCCAGAGACAGAGGGAGGGGGGACCCAAGGCAATGTCACTCAGGACTTGGCTTCAAGTCCCAGCTCAGCGGCAGCCTAGCCAGGAAACAGGGGTGACCCAGGATGGGGCTCAGCTTCCCAATCTGCGTCAAACACCTACGACTACAAGACATCTGTGTGAGGAGAGCAAATAGGGCCTGCATCTGGCCCTCGGCACCCACTGCCCACCAGACCATCCATCCCTGGGGCCTGCTGTCTGAACACCACCATGGGCCTCCTGAGAGTGAGGCTGCCCTCCCATCTGCATCTCTGCGCTCCCCCGGCTGTCTGTCTGCTTCCCTGTGTCCGTCTGTGCTGGCTGCGCCTCCTCTCCTGGGGACAGTAGCCTGGCTCCTCCCCTGCCTAGGCCTCAGCGTACCCAACAGGGAGGCAGCTGGGGGAGGGGACCCATTGAGGCCCCTCTTGACCAGGCTCAGCAGGAGCACAAGGTGCAGGGTCCACAGGCTGGACTCCCACCCACACAGCCCCCCAAAGCCCCCTGTATGCTCTGGCTTCCTTCCCAGCTGAGCATTGCCCGCCCCAGTCCTCTAACACCTCCTGGTACAGCAGAGGAACTGCCCACAGAGCCACAGAGCCTGCCAGGCCCCATCCTGAGCCCCTGGTCACCCTGGGCAGACTCTCCAGTAGGCCTGTTCCCACAGCTGCCCTGTGGGGTGGGGAGGGCTGTGGGCACCTTCTTCTGCCCCCACTATCCCCCATACCACAGTGACATTGCTCAACCCGGAAACAAAGTGCATTGCTGGGCCAGGGCCAGCCCACCCGCTGGGAAGGCAGGGGCAGCAGAGACAGCAGGTCTGAGGGTTGGACATTCCCCATCTCCCTAGCCATCCTGGTCAGGCTGAGGCCAGGGTGCAGGGACCAGAGGAGCAAAGTCCCAGGAAGGGAAAGAGCATCATGCTAGGCCTGGCTAGAGGTATGGCTGGACAGGCCGAGCTGGGAAAGACCCTGAATATCCTTGGGCAGGAGGTGAGAGCAGGAGACAGCGGGAAGGAAAGAGAGGAAACCAAGTCCCCCAGCACCTGACAGAGCTCTCTGCTGAGCCCCATGGGGCCTGGGGAACTGGGTGCACTCAGCCCATACGCAGGAACCCAAGGAGCTTTACCGCCACCTGGAACAAGCCTAGCCCCTCAGGCCTCAGTCTTCTCTCCTGCAAACGGGGCCATGGTCTTTCCTCTGGGGCCAAATGAAGGCTGAGGAGACTTGCACACCCCACCAGCCCAGCCTCCATCCTGTGTCCAGGGGACCCCAGAAGTACCGCCCTCCTGGGCTCAGGGCCCAGACTCTGCAGACACAAAACCCCATTTCCTTGTGGGCACTTTAGAAACACCAAGTTGTCCTGCCTCCTGAAGGAGAGCCCAGACTTGGTTTCCCCTGGCCCCTGTCCTCAGGGGTCCCCCCTTACGCTCCCCGGTCAGGGGGAGATCTGGCCATCAGGCTGTGACCCATCCTCCCCCGCCCACTCCCACCAGCCTCTCACAGCTCCTCAGTCAGACATCACATCAAGTTAGCAGACCCTGAGGGAGGGCGGGAAGGGCTGGCGCACAGGGGAGGAGGCCGGCCGCTGTGTCTCACTATTTCCCTCCAGGCCCCTCTTTCTGGGCTGCATTCTCCAGCCGCCCACAGATCCAAGCCCTGACCCTTGGGATCTGGAGACCTCTTCCAGTTCACTGTTCCCTGAGAACTGGGCCTCTTTCTGGAGCTGATCACAGCTTGGTTCTCATTCTGGGTTTGTGCTTGGAAAACCCCCAGGCCTGGCTCTGACCAAGACGTTTTGCTCCAGCTTCTTGCCCAATCCCACTCTTCAGACCTCAGGTTCACCTCCATGTGTCCTCCCCAGTGCGAGCAGGGGGCACCCACCAGGCTGACGTAGCAGGGTTACAAGCATCTGCTGGCCGCACACTGCCCGAGTAAACTCCAGGGTCGCAACGCCCCCAGGTGGTCAGTACTGGAAGTGCCACTGCCCAGGCCAGAAAAGGGATGAGCTGGCCCCCTCGTCCTGGGGCTCAGGGTGAGGAAGGACAGCGCTTGGTATGAGTCAGCCCTGTCCCCACCCACCTGCCGGGCTCTCGTGAACACTCTCAGGCTAGCTCCAACACCTGAGGGGTAAAGACCTCTGAATCCCACCTCTCCACCCTTCCGCATGGGACAGCTCCATTTCACACACAGGATACTGAGGCCCAGGGATACGGGAGCGGGGCCAGCAAGGCTGCCCAGAGCCTCACACTGCGACCCCCATTTATTGCACTTGTTTGTCACTCACAGGGGAAGCAAATCCCTCAAAGTCCCACTCTGGCCCCAGCGGGCCTCTCATCCCTAGGTTGCCGGTTACCCTTGCCCGCCCTGAGCACTCAGTAGCCCGCAGGCTCCCCGCCTTTCCTGGAGTCTGAGGCAGCTGCCCAGCCACCAGCCGTGTGGACAATGGCCTGCACCACAGCGATGAAGCTGGAAGCGACCTCAGTGTTGTGGTGCCGGGTCTTCAGGGCTGCAGTCACCGCCTGTGGGTGGGAAGGGATAGTGAGGCCTCAGCAGGGCCCACAATGCCATCTGAGCCACACAGGTGGTGCCATGTCCAGCTCCGTGGCCAGGAAGAACAAGCTGGGGGCCGCTGGGCCTACAGGGTCTCATGGGAGCTGGTGGCCTGACCCACACTGCACAGGGGTTCAAGATGGCCCAGGCAGTGGATGTGAAGGTCACCTGCCCCAGGCAGAGGCTGTAGTCTACTCTATGAGTCAGAAGATCCAGGCCTCCATCCTAGGACACCCTGTGACCCCCGCCTTGTGACTCAGTTTCCTTGGCCCTGCCCCACCTGGTCGATGCCTCTCTCCAGCGTTGTGGTGTTGGGCAGAAGCTGGTTGTGTAGTCGGGGCTCCTCTACTGACCGTTTCACATCGTAGCCAAACCACAGGTTATGGATGATGGCCTGGGGCAGAGGGGATGGAGTCAGTGTGGCCCAGGGGCAGGGGCTGGAAGGGACAGGTAGGTGGCACATACCAGCGCGGTGGCCGTGGTGATCTGTGTGCCCCCGGAGGCACCCACCACCATGCGGACCCGGCCATCCTGGCCCACGATGATCGCCGGACACATGGACGACAGTGGCTGCTTCCCTGTGGTCACCAGATGGGCGGGCAGGGACAGAGATGCCGGTCAGCTGCCTGCCCAGGGCACCAGCCCTCTCCCCACCTGAGCCCCCACCCCACACCTGGTTTGATGAAGTTGGCTGGTGAGGGGGGCACCCCAAACTGGTTGGTGATGTTGGGGGAGCTGAAGTCATCCATCTCATCATTGAATAGGATCCCGCTGACCTGTGATCGTACCTTGGAACCAAAGCTGCAGACCAGCTGGATCAGACAGCTAGGCCAGACCCAGCCCCCACCCCACCCAGCCACCAAAGCTCCAACTTGACCCCAGGGAAGCTGGGGGCAGGTGCTCTACCAAGGTGGGGCCTCGGTTTCCCCACCATGGAAGGGGTTTATGGAGCTCCCTTCTGGGAGATGCCCACCCAGGGCCCACCTAGGGCCACCCGGCAGCCCCTACTAGAGGTTGATGGTGCTGGTGGCCGACACAGCGCTGCCATCCTCTGCAACCACGGACAGGTGGGCAGTGCCACCGTCATCAGGCGTGTAGAACTCAGGCTCATAGTAGGAGGTCGGGTGAGTGGTGGTGTCAGAGATCCGGGCCCGGAGCTGAGCAGCAAAGAACTCGGAGCTCATGTTGCGGACCACCTGCCGAGACCCCAGAGCTGGCCTGAGGAGGTGAGGGGGAGGATGGGGAGTGGGCACAGGCTTGTGCGAGCAGCTCTTGGGAAGCCCCTGACACGGCCCAGACCACAATCCTCCTGCAGCCCCAACCTCATGTGGCCTGTCTGACCCCCTTTCCAGCCTTTGCCTCTGCTGCAGTCCGGCAACTCTTAATATTTGTCTGTCCACCCCACAAGCCCCCACTCTTGCTGCACTCAATCATTTATTCATTCCTGGAGCTTGTACTGCATGCTTGGATCAATGGGGAACAGACGCACAGGTCCCTGCCCTCCTGGCAGAGAAGACAAAGGCAGACAGGGACATGCTGGAAAGGACAAGCCAGGTAAAGGGGATGGGGAAGGATGGGGTGGAGGGCGGAGCGGTCAGGGAGGGCTTCTCAGAGGAGGTGACATCTGAAAAGAGGCCTGGTGGTAAATGCAAAGTAACAGGCAGAGGGTGAGTAGGGTCAAAGAGAGAGGTGGTGGAAGATGCTAGCAGGGGGTTATCCCTGTAAGTCTTCAGAGGCCCTATAAGGAGTCTGGCTTTTGCTCTGAGCCGCCTGGGCCTGGGACAGAGAAAGGAGCACACCGGTAGTTCACAGGCTCCCTCTGGCAGCTGTATGTGTGTGGGGGGTGTAGCATAGAACCCAACTGGGAGGCTATGGCATCAACCAAGTGAGAGGTGGTGGCTGGCCCAGATGGCCCCAAAGTCTTCAGCCCAGAGCGGCCATTTAACTGGGGAGGTGAACCATGCAGAAGGGGCAGTGAAGAAGACCATCAGGAGCTTGATTTTGAACAGATGCCCTCTCCTGTCTCCAGTGGGTGGTGGATCTATGGGTGTGGAGCTGACGGGCAAGATCAGGCTGAGGACTAAACATGGAGCCATCAGCCTCCGGTGGCCGCTTAAAGCCATGAGCCTGAACAGGGTCCCCGCGGCAGTGAGGACGGACAGACAAAGAGGAGAGGAGAGGACATAGGAGCCAGCAAAGAAGGCCCCTGGGGACTGAGCAAAGGAAATGCCTCCAGAATTTTCCAGCAACACCCCACAGGGAAAATGTTCAGCCTGAATCTACTCCCAAGAAAACAGAAAGTCAAATCCAGGATGTGGGATGTGCAAGGTGACTGCCCCGGGCTTTAAAAATCAGCAAAACAGCCAAGAGGTCTGTTTGGAGGTTCAGGGTCTAGAGGGACATAACAGCAACTGCAGGGGATGAGTCTCATGGGCTCTGGACCTAAACAAGCCTGGGACCCTCGGGAACACAGGGGTCTAACAGGCCGGGTCCTCTCGATGGCAGTGAGTAGGAGCCCTCGGTCTTAGGAGCTACGACCCAAAGTGTGGTATCGAGACTGACCATCCGATACCTGAAAAAACACACGCATATCGATAAAGAGGTGGCTGGAGGCAGGGAGAGAGGAAGGGAATGTGGCAAAATGTCCGCAACTTTGCAAAATGAAAAGCTGAGAAAAGGAGGTGGCGAAGTGAACTATGTGAGACGCTGCTGAGGGGGGCCTGAAGGGGACATTGAGGCTGGACTCCGGGGGTGGAGTGAGGGGTCCTGGCAGGGGGCATGTGGAGCGAGGAGGGCAGAGCCTGATGGGAGAGGCCTGAGAAAGGGATGCTGTGGCCCAGAGGAACGGGCGCAGAAGCCAGAGGCTCGGAAGCGATAAGCATATGCCTCTCTCGGGACTGATTTATTGGAAAGGGCAGGATGGGAATGCCAGCGGCCGAGCAGTGCCACAGGAGAGGCATGCTGAGTCAGCAAGTGGATGAGCAGAGGGGCCAGCCTCAGCCAGGAGGGAGGGCAGAGGGGGAGGCCATGCGGTGGCCTCAGGGCTACGAGACACCAGGTCCCTGGCTGCGGTGGGGCGCAGTACGCAATGGTCCTCGGGGAAGAAAAGAGATCCAGGTGAGCAGAGGGGCTGCAGGGCAGCTGAGAGGGACAGGTCAGTATGAGTGTGTCTGCGGGTCTACCCCGGAACAGGGGATCCAAGTAGGTACGGGGGGCCATGACAGGAGTCTCCATGAAGGCCCAGCGTGGAGCTGGGGCATCTGGCAGTGAGTGGGTCGGGCTGTGCAGGGCCTGGGTGGGGTGTGACCAGCAAGCCGGTGGCCGAGGCCTCTGCCACCCAGGCCACAACCCCTCCCCCTCCTCCAACCTCCTCATTACCCTTGAGGGTTGCGATGCCCCCATGTATTCCTCACCTCAGCACTGAACACACCAAAACCTTCCAGGCCAAGGGTACAGCCCCCAAGGTGGGAGTGTGGCCAAGGGTAGGGGGCACTAATCACTGATTGTTGAATCTGTCACACTGTGAGCTCCCTGTGGCAGAGGGCCAAACTCGGGGTTACCAGTCCATCCCAGCACATGGTAGGCCCACCACCAAAGCTGCTGGTAGGAATGGATTAATTAAGCATGTGTGAGGCTGGGGTGGCTCCAGGGAGCCATCCTGGCACCTCCATGGTAGGCCCCCCCACCCATCACGGGCCAGACCCTGCCTCTTACCGCCATCATATTGACAAACTTGGGATCCCCAAGCAGGGTCCTCTTGGCATAGGCGAACCGGAAGGCCTCCACGATACGGTGGTAGGTCAGACCCTTTTGCTCGGGTGTCTCCACACTCGCCTGGGAGAAGTTGTACCCTGGTTGAGCAGAGACAGGTTCACGTTGGCCCTTGGGACACCCCAGCTCGGCCAAGACAGCTGGGTGCCCCAGGGTAGGCTCACACCTCCCTGAATCGCTTCGACTGGCCCAGCTTGAGAAGGGGAACGTCTAATAAGTACCAGTGGACACTTTGAAGGAATGTAAGGATGGAATGAGGCAGGGGACCTCTGGGCCTGGGCCTCAAACGTCCAGCTGGAAGGGCTCCCCAGTCTTACCCAGTCCCAGAAGACTACTTTGATTCGCCAGACGCAGCCTCTGGACCAGGCCCCCCCAGCTGTGAACTTCCAGCATTAGGTAACTGGGCAAGCCAGGCAGACCCTGTCACCCCTCAGCCCTTGCAGGGGCTGTTGCCAGCCCAGGACACCGCTGCGCACCTTTCACCGCCCGGCCATTCTTCCTCCCCCTCCAGCCCATGACCCTCGCCCCCGCGACCCCGGCCGCTCCTCCCTGCCTCCTGCGGGCTTGTGGTCGGGCAGCTCACCCTTGAGGATATTAAGGATGAGAGCGAGCACCGGCCCGCTGAGCGGGGCGCTGGGCACGTAGAGATGGGCGTCCCCGAGGCTGATGTTCAGCGGGTTCTCGATCAGCTCGGCACGGTAGCCGTTCAGGTCCTTGACAGTCATAATGCCCCCTGCAAAGAGCAGCTCAGTGGGTGGACATGCGGATGGGGCCCCAGGTCTGAGGGGCGGACAAGACCATCACACTGAAAGCCCTGCCCACCTTGAGGGGCCCCACCCCCCAGTCCCTCTGTGTTCCCTGAAGATGTCACCTCCCCGATGCCAGGCTCAGGCCAGCTGCCCTCCACCTGTGTGCCCCACTGGCCTCCAGGTCCGCCTTCTCTCCTCCTGGCGGCCAGAGAGTCTTCTCTGAGTGGAAAATATCGCTCCCATTTCCCCCTCCTCCAGAGACTAACAGGTGGGTGAAAGGAGGCTCTTAATTCTACAGGACTGGACTCCAGACAGTCCAGGTATTTATAGGCTAATTTCCTGTGTCAGCGCTAAAGGTCAACATGCTAATCACCGTCTTCTGTGTCTTTGATAAAAATAACAGTATGTAGAACTCCACAGCTGGGGAGGGAGAGGCAGCGGCAGGCCGCCTGGCCGAAATTCATCAGAACCTGTCCCCGCTTGCAGCCCCTTCAAGGCCTCTCTCACCAAGCCCACCCTCATCTTCTGTGACCCTCAGGGATAATTAGAGCTCACCCTCTCTGGGCCTTAGCCTATTCCATCTGCCAAGGCATGCTCTTCCTCTCTCCAACCTCATCTGTAGCTCAGGTACCACCTCCTCTAGGAAGTCCTCCCAAACCTGCATTTCAGTGCTCCCTCAGCTGGAGCTCCTACCTAGGCCTGCATTTATCCACTGAGAACTTTCTCTCCTGAACTGTACTGGTCTCTCAGTTTTGACCTAACCACAATCTGTAGATGATGTGGCCTGTCACTGACTGCAGAGCTATCCTTGAGAGCACTGCCTCCCCGCCCCACCAGATGCTGCCTGAGGACCCAGTGCCCGGGCCAGGCAGGACCAGAGGACCTAAGGCCTCTGAGCTCTGGCTCAGGGTTCCCTTCCCGGGACCCCAGAGGTTGCCCACTCACCAGCAGCCTGGATGTCCTTGATAATCTGGGCGGTGAGGCTCCCGTTGTAGAAGGCCTGGGCTCCCTCCAAGGCCAGCGTCTCGTAAGTGTTGGCCAACCGTGGCATGATCACTCTGTCCCCCTCCCGCAGCACCTTCCCATCTCGGCAGAACACCTCACTGGGGCAGAGAGGCACCCGTGAGGCCGGCAGGCGAGGTGGATTCAGCCAGCCACTCCCACCCGACCACACAGGAGATCAAAGGACAGTGGGCACCTGTCCACAGGTGGGTGGCCCTCATCCTCTGGTGTCCAGCGCATGCCTCCTCGAGCCCCTGCCACTCGGGACATACAAGCCTGGGACCCCAGACCCTAGGCTCAGAATGTGATCCCACACACATTGGGAAGGGTTCTTGTATCCTAGACCTCACCCCTCTATCAGCACAGGCTCCTGAAGGCACCCTGCCAGTCATTCCCAGCCCTCAGGGACCTTGAGCCACGTCTGGCCGGCCTGTGGCCCAGGGCAGGCCAACCCCACAGACATACCATAGCGCAGGCTGCCGCTCGATGACAGCCCGGCTTTTCTCCAGGGCTGCTGCCAGGCCCTTGCCCACAGGGAAGCCCTGGCGGGCCAGCTGGATGCTGGGCTGGAAGAGGCGAGCCCAGGGCAGCCTCCCGTGCCGCTGGTGGGCCAGCTCATAGCCGCGGATCTCACCAGGAACCGCCACTGACAGCCCCCCTGCACATGGACAGGGACACACAGTTAGGGGTTCCAGTCTGGGGACATCAGGAGGGATGCTCTCAGACCACAAGCTAGGTACAGTCCCCAGATAGGATTAGTGAGGTTTCAGAAAGAAATGGAGTTGTCAGATCTGGACTCAGCAGGCAAGAGTATAGCTTGGCTAGGGACATGTGAGGGAGGCCACGGAGGTGAGGGGGCTCCTGTGCTGGGTTCTGCTGTCCTGGGGCTATATGTCTGCCTCTGCAGGGGCTACCAGGTTTGAAATCCTGTGCCGGGCCCACAGCTGCGCACCAAGACTGTGGGGAAGCCAGACCCCTGCCATCTCGCAGTCTGAGCCTCCCCGCCCATAGGCTCAAGGGGTCCACCAGAACCCACCAAGTGCAAGCCCGGGCCACCCTCGACACTGAGCCAGCGTCAAGGCAAGACCACCAGATTCCTCCCTTCTACTGTCCCAGAACCAGGACCGGAGCCCAAACCCCTGCCCTGTACCCTCTCTGGGCCTCAGTTCCCCCATCTGACCACAAAGAGTTTGTCTCTTCCGGTTGACCTTAGAGGAGCCCACAGTTCCACTGGAAACACCTGTGGACCCTGACCCCATCCCCCACCGCCCACCATGCCCTAAGCTGGACACTGATGTGGAAAGGTACAGCCACGGCCCCCGCTCCCAGACACCCTCTTGCTCTCAGCCCTGGATGACCAGGGCCACTTCAGCTACTCCCAGACTAGGCAGCTTCTAGGTGCCTAACAACCTGAACCTGTGTTCGGGTCTGCATGTGTGCACATCTCAGAAGGTCTGACACCAGCCCGTAATTCCCCCCATCTTAAATGAACGCCTCCCTGACCTTGGGCCAATCAGGTCTCACACCACCCTGCTCGCCAAGGTCACCAGTGACCCCCACACTGGCAGACAAGGTCCCCTCTCAACTTCACCTTCACCCAGCCCATCACTCCTCCCAGGTCGTCTCTGCTTCCCAGCTGCCAGGCTCTCCTAGAGTCCCCTCTGCCTACTTCCCAGATCAGAGCTTCGACTCCCACTTACGTGCCGACAACTCCAAATTTACTCTCTGGCCTGGCCTGCTCCCTTGGTGGCCAGATCTGCAGAGGTGACTGCCCACGCCAAAAAGGCATCTCAAACTTAACAGACTCAAAACCCAACTCCTGACTGTCACCCAAACCCACTCCCCTGCAGCCTTGCTGTTCTCTGTTAGGGGCACCCCGTCCTTCCAGGTGCAGATCAAAGACTGGTCATCCCGGACACTTGGCCTACGTGCCACACCCAACCTATCAGCAGACGTACAGGCTCCACCTTCCCAGTGTGTTGAGTAGCAACCACGCCCAACACCTTCTTCTCTCCCCGATTATCGATTATCGTGGTGCCCTGCTGGCAGGTCACCTGACGGGCCCGCGGCTTGCTCCCTGACCCTTCTGCAGCAGCCCAAGGGGTTCTGTCTGACCTAGACCAGATCCACCCCACAAAGACCCCCAGGAGACACTGCTACCTCTCTCGGACGAGCGGCAGGGTTGCAATGACCCATGAGGTCTGACACCACCAGAGCCATTCTGACCCTGGGGTCACCCAGTGTAGCCTCACTGCTCTGCGTGGGCCACTTGCTCTGCCCCCAGACACCTGCACAGCTCCCCTCACCCCACTCCAGCCTCTGGGTCTTCGCTCAGACACCCCCTCTCCAAGCAGGCTGCACTTGGAGAATCCCGTGCCTTCCAGCTCTTCCCACCTCTGCTATCCTGGCACCACATGGCTTGACTGGGCCACGGATTTTGCCTGTTGCCTTTGTTTTGTCCCCTGGCTGGGGGAACAGCCCCTGACATTTTAAGAGGTGCCCAATAAGTCCTGCTTAAATAAATGAATTCCAAGTGTCCCTAAGGTGTGAAGTCTGTTAAGATTCCAGCAATCACATTGAATGATCTCATTTCTATCCATTCGGAGTTTCCCAACAGATATCAGAATTCGAAGATTCTGTATGTTGGAGAGGAATCCAAGAGGGCTGGGCTACACACAGGGCCCCTGCCAGGGCCCAGGCCCGAGGGGCAGAGGCTGCAGTTGGAGATCAGACCTGTTCCGGCCACAGCTGGACTGGCAGCCTCCAACCTCCTATTCTGCAGTCCATCTGGGGCCTTGGGAGCGGCACACCCTGGTGGCCACTGGCTTCCCCTCAGCTGCATGGGGAGATGGGGGGGGGCCCTCTTCCCTGCATAAGACCTTGTTAGTAAAGACAGACTGCTGCCTCTCCAGAGCTATCCCCACAAATGAACAAATAAATGAATGACTTGGATGCCTTTGAAAAATGCAGGGTTTCAACAGCCTGGGTTCAATTTTGGCCTCAGCACCACCCAGCTGTGTGACCTCAGTGGGTTTGCATGACCTCTCTGGACCTGTAAAATGAGACTCAACACAGCGCTTCCCGGGAGGATTCAAGGCGCTCATCGGTGAAAAGGGCTGAGCGGAGCGCTGGCCCCCGTGACCCCTGGTATGTGCAAGCTGCTGAAATAATTATTCTCTCCGTGTACGAACTCAGGGGGCTCTGGAGGGACCCGAGCAGAAACAATGGAAGCGCCATCTGTCTTCCTTCCGTGACGATGGTCTTGACTGTTCATTCCAGGGGGGTGTTGTGCAGCCAGGAAAGGACGGGAAGGGTAGGCATCCGCACAGCCAGAGCCGTCCCGAGCCCCAGATGCCCCAGCAGCTCAGCCCAGGTCACGCCCACCCTGGGCTTGCACCTCACCTTCCTGCGACTGCCCCGAGCTGTTGAACATGTTGTCCGAGGCCAGCCCCGGGGCCACCTCGCGGGCATTGATGATCTCAACTTTTCCTGGAAGCAGAAGCAGGTGGGCAGTCCGGACCAACACCCCTCAGCGCAGGGTGTGAGCCAGGGGTCGCCCAGCTCTGCCGGCCCCCAGCCCAAGTCCAGCCTGAGACAGCCAGCCCCTGCCGTCCACTCCCGCTCCCCAGGGCACTCACGCGTCGTGCTGTTGTAGATGGTGAGGAACAGGCCGCCCCCGATGCCCATGCTGTGCACGTTCATGAGCCCCACACACAGCAGGGCCGCGATGGCAGCGTCCACCGCCGAGCCGCCTTCCCTCAGCATGTCCCTACCCACGGCATATGGTGGGGAGTGAGCGCCTGCAGGCTCCCCGACCCCCAACACGGGCCCCCTGCCACCCACCTCCACCGTCCGGGCCACCCCGCCCAGAGGAGGATGGAAGAAGAGCCCACAGCTCGGGGGTCTCACATAGAACTCTAATGCCAGCCTATGTTCTTCCTTTTCAAGCAAACAGATAATACAGGACTTTTATAATAGAAAGAAAACTGGAAAATTGTTACTTTTAAGAGTAACAATTTTTTTCTGTTTAAGTCTCTAAGTGGGAACTGATCTTTGTATATCATGTGAGACAGGAGTCCAAAATAGCATAAAACAGCAGTTTATCCAAAGAGACAGAGATCCTTAGATCTGCGGAAAGGGGCCCAGCTGGGCACTGGGAAACCCGCACCCTGCTCGTGGGGTCAGTGTTCTCTTCTGGCCTGACCAGAGGCTGCTGAGAAGTTCCAAGGAAAGGACAGGCAGCTCCATGTGCATCAGATACCCCTTTTCTGGGTAGCTCATGGACTGGTGGGGAAACTGAGTCTCAGAGGGATGAGGGTCTTGCCCCGATCCACTTGCAGTGGTCCTCCCTGCCCACTCACCTCCCGATCTCCGAGCAGTGCTTGGCATCTGCAGCCACGGCCGCCCTGGGGTAAACGTGGTTGTGGGGCTTGGAGGCTGAGGGCAGCCAAAGGCACAGGCCAATGATGAGGAGGACCACTAGGACCGCGGCCAGCAGGGCCAGGAGCACGTAGCGCCTCCTCATGGCTCTGCGGGTCCTGGGGGGAAGGGGGAGTGGAGGTTAACAGGGTCAGGGGACTGCCACTGGCCTGCCTTTGGGCACATCCTGACCCTCACCTTCACAGGGCATCGCCCAAGAGCAAGCCTCAGAAACATGTCCCCGTGTCTCCTTCCAGCCCCCGGAACTTTGCTCACGCCATTTCCTCTGCCAGAAACTCCCGACCCCATCTCTGCCCTCCCAAATCTCCCTGCTTATCCTCAGGGCCCCATTCCAGTAAAGACCCCATCTCCAACAGAAACCTTTCCTGGGAGCCCCCAGATTCCACATGCCCCTGCTTCTGCAGGACCTTGTCTATCTCCCTCAGTGGAAGCCACTGCCGAGCAGGGAATGCCACGAGGGACAAGCCTAGTCTGATTCCTTCTGTGACCCCCACCTCATCCCAGAGCCAGGCACCATCCACGGGCCCCCCAGCGTGGACTGCCACAGACTGGGGTTCAGAGAGAGGACACCCACGGTCTCCTCGTGAAATCGTCAGATTAACAGCCACAGGGCAGGGGCCTACCTTTCTCAGCGGATGGGAGCTCCACACCTTGCCTGCGAGGATAGCCACAAAAGCTGGACGGCGGGCGGGGGGGTGGTGGCTGAAGCAGCTGGTGAGATAACTGGCGTCTCCCTCACACACTGCGCTCCAGAGAGCCACCACAACCAGCAGCCTCGTCCTCCTGAAAATGGAGATAGTGTACCTGAAACAGGCCGAGTCGGCCCTCCCCAGGGAGCTCTGTGAGGTTCCTCTGCCTCCAGAAGCACTCTGGAGTCGAAGAAGAGGCTGTCAGCTGCTCCCACGTTGGTGGGAGATCACCAGGCACAGCTGAGACAGGGTTTGCCCAGAGCAAGGCCCGGGTTCAGTGATGTGAGTGTCATATGAGGAAGTGGTGACGCCCACATGCGCCGGGCCAAGGGGATGGGGCATGCAGGCCCCGGAGCCAGCTCACCCCATCGGAGTCTCGCCCCCCATCTGATGCGGGCCCTTGGGCAAGTCACTGACCACCTGTACCGCGTGAATGACAGGGCATCCTGCTGGGGGATGCTGTGGAGGTTAAGTGAATCGGAAAGGGTGGAGTGCTAGGTGAGTGTTGGCTGTACTGTCATCGGCTACCAGGGTGATGACCTGCAGACCTGGCTGGGCAGAAGGAACCTGGTCAGCCTCCTGCTCAGTTTCCCTGTTGACTCCTTTCCTGGCTGTGCAGACAGAGACAATGGCCAGCTTTTGGGTCTCTGTGGTTTGGCAGCTGGCAAGGGGTGTGACCCCCACAAGGAAGGAGAGGTATGGTGACAGAGGCAATCGCAGTTACCTCTCGGGGGGTGTGTGTGTGTGTCTGCCAACAAGCCCCAGCCTGGGACTCCTCTGGTTCACCCTGTCTTTATTCAGAGGGCCTGAGCTCCAGGGCCAGACATGGTGTACCAGAAATGGTCTAGGAATGGAGTCCCACCCCCCGCCAGGGACATCCAGAAGCCAGCCAACGTGGAAGGGCTTTCCCCTCCCATGCTCAGTGGGCAGCCACACAGAAGACACTGCCCTACATCCTCAGTAGGATTCAAGCCAGCCTCTCCTCTCCACCTTGACTGAATCCAGGCACCAGCCTTTCTGGCTAGACTCCTGCAAAGCTTCCTCCCCAAACTCCCTCCTGGTGCTCCTCCAAAAAGCAGCAGAAGGCTCTCTCCAAAGTCCCAATCAGGCCCTTCCCCCTGCCACTGCTCCAGGGGACAGTCTATGCCCTCTGCCCTCTGGCAGGCCTGATAGCTCTCGGAGCATACCCTGGAGGCTGGATGAGGCTTCAGGATTCCTGGTAAAGATACCTGCGCTGGGAGGTCCAAGGGGCCTTAGGAGCTGGGCCAGGAACACAGAACTTTCCCCATCACATGTGCTGGGGGTGGGTGGGGTAGGACAGAGGCCAGTGACCCCCCCCACCCCGGCATGGGCACAGCCACACCTGCCAAGGAGGCCCTCCATTCTAGTCCAATCTACTAGGCACCTTGGGGGCATTGCCTCATTTCTCCTGGGCTTGGGTCTGTGAGCCAAGACCCCCTTCAGGGCCCTCTTCTCTCCCCTCAGGCCTCTGTAGTGTCCAGCCATGACCTCCTGTGATCTGTACTCCAGTCCCACCTGTCCATCCACCTCTGTCCGTCCGTCTGTCCATCCATCCATCCATCCATCCATCCATCCATCCATCCATCCATCCAAGGGCTCAAGTGGGCTTCCAGAGGGACAGGGGGCATCCAGCAAGGCTCAGACTGCCAGGGAGTATGGAGAGCGGTGGACAGCACTGACTCCCATCCTCTCCTCCCTGGGCAGGGCAGCAGGGAGGCCTAGCCGAGGCCCTGCAGGCAGACGTCCCCTGCCCTGCGGAAGACACCCTGCAGGGGACTGGGCTTCCGTTTCCCACCCCCCTCCCACACCCCACATTTTTCTCAAAGACTTATTAAAATAATGTCTAAGCCCAGATGCCTGGCTCTCACACAAATCAGTGTCAGGCAGGGAAACTGAGGCCAGAGACTAGTTCAAGTACAGCGCTTGGCCTCAACCCCCGCCCCCCACTCCTCATGACCCTGGTGGGCTTACCTGATGCCTGGGGTTGGCAGGGGCCCAAGAAAGCTCCTGTTCCTCAGAAGAAGTTCTGGGCTGGGACACGGCCAGATTTGTCTGCCTGGGAAAGTCTGGGCCACAGCTCCGGCTGGGCCCCCTCCTCCCAGGAGTGGCCCAGAGCCACGCCTGCAGCCCCTGCAGAGCTCCTCAGGGGGCCTCTGAACTGGGATTGGGATCTGGGGGAGGGCACCCCCAAGGAGAGGCAGAGGCAGGAGAGGGCAGAGGAAATCCCTTGCTCACCTAGTCCCAGAGGGGGCAAGCAGCTGGCCAGGGGACACCCAGCCACCCTATGGGGCAGTTGAAGGTGTCTGAGTAGGGTGGAGAACAGGCTGTCCTCTAAAAGATCAAGACTGGCAGGGAGGACAGCCCCAGAGTCTGACGTCATGGCAGCAGGGAGGTGCAGTGACTCGGTCTGTCACTAAGTGACTAAAGTTCACGCAGTCCTGGGAGGGCCCTGGGCAGGAGATGGGAGGTGACAGCAGTGACTCTTGGGGTCACCATGGCAATGGCAGGAGGTGAGGAGCGTGGCCCCAGCAGGGAAGGAGAGGTGCGATGACAGAGGCAGAAGGTCCCCCTCTCTTGGCCTCGGCTTCCCCCGCAAAGGACAGAGTCCACTGGCAAGCACTCTGCCAACAAGCCCTAGGCCAGGTACCCCCGGACTCACCCTGTCCCTGTTCAGAGCATCTGAACTCCAGGGCCAAACAGGATGTCCCAGAACCAGGACCTGAGAGCCCTTACGACACAGCTCGGGCAGATGCCAAGGGTGCCGTCCTGGAACATAGCCTGGGGCCTCGAGTCCAGACCAGTTCCACTGCCTATGCAGGAACGTTAGCACCTCAGGCCCAAGAAACCACCCGAGCGGCCTGGAAAGGCAGGGCCCAGAGAGGGCCAGAGCTGGTCCAAGTCACAGAGCCCAGCAGTACACACCTGGCCACCCCATACCTGCCCCCAAGCTGCTGCGTGTCCCTGACCAGCCCAACAAGGAGATCTTGAGCCAGGAACAGGTGCATGCCCAGCCCAGGGGACCTTGGACCCTGCTTCCCATTCCCATTCGGCTTCCGTCTGCCAAGAATAAGGGTGAGCCAGTCCCCGAGTCATGGCTCCTTCCCTGGCCCCCCACCAGCTGTGTCTAGGCTGCCTGGGAGCCCCCCCAGTCTCCATCTGGAATACCTAATCTATGACCACCCTACAGGGCTGGGCTAGCTGGTACACAGGAAGAGACACAGAGGCTAACCATGTGTTGCTGCCCACCCTGGGTCACATAGTCAAAACAAGTCCTGTCCTCTCACCCACTGCCCTTGAGCAGGCTTGGGGTGAAATCCACCAAAAAATGCATTCCTAGGAAATCCTCCATGACCCCAGGATGGGGTGCTATGACTAAGCTTTTCCCCTGGGCATCACCTGCAGACCAGGATGACTGAGAAGGTGAACAGAGCAGGATCCAGGGACCAAGGCCCATGGCCCATCCCTGAGGGCTAGACACCAGCCAGGATGTCAGGGGATTTGCACTGCAGGGCAGTCAGCTGGGAGGGGTCTATAGTGGAGAGACATGGGGCTCTGTCCCCAGCCTGGGCCTGCTCAGCAATTTTCTCCCTGCCTGGGAAGGCCTAAGACATGGCAGTATCTGCAGCAGTGGGAGGGTAGGAGGACGTGTGAGTGGGCAGAGGGTGGACCAAACCCCGCAGGTGATCCCAGCAGGACATCCCTGGCCTTCGGCAAGCTGGGGTGAGGGGGAGGCTGTCTGGGAGCACAGATGAAGCCTAGCAGCTGCAGGTTCCAGGAGGGAAGTTAGGAGGAAGGAGTCTCATTCAAAGCTGTATCAACAAAGGCATGATGGGCACGCCCAGGTGGCTCACTCGGTTAAGGGTTAAGCGTCTGATTAAGTGTCGGTTAAGGTCATAATCTTTGGGCCTGGGATAGAGCCCGCAACAGGCTCCCCTGCTCAGCGGGGAGTCTGCTTGTCCCTCTGCCCCTCCCTGCTCGTGGTTTCTCTCTCTCTTTCTCTCTCAAATGAATAAATAAAATCTTCAAAAAAAAAAAAAAAACCAAGACATGATTTACAGAACAAAGAACCTTCCTCACATGTTGATTGCGTCACATTCTATTCTGGTCAGCCCCCCAGCCCCTACACACCACACCCAGAGGGGACCTGAGGGATGTCGGTCTGGGGAAAACATGTCACCCTAGAAAAGGCTGTAGGGGCTGGCCTGAAAAGTCTCCTCTAGGCCCCCATGGTTCCTGTCCTAGGCACATAAGATGGTAAGCTCCCCATCCCCAGGAATGTACAAGCCTCACCCACCAGAGATACTGACTTTGCCATCAGCAACCCCCCACACACACACACACTCTGAATCTAGGCTGAGCGGAGTGGGTTCCCGGGGGAAATCTCAGAGAGGGAAGCATGAGGACAGCGGGAGTTGCTCTGTTACTCCTCTAACCCAGCTTGAGGACTGTGTCACCACAACCTCAGAGCCCCAGGGGTGAAACTGGGGCACAACCCCAAGCCCATTCACAGACAGGAAACCAATGCTTAAGTTGAGGCAACTCACACAAAGTCAGCTGGCCCCGGATGGGGGAGACGTGTGGACCAGCAGGCAGGCCCAGAACCCACACCTCGGGCCCTAACACCTCCGCCAGAAGGGAGGGGTCACCCCCACCCCCGACGCCAGGGCATGAGAACATAGCTTGCAGAGGCTTCTTGAGCCCTGCCCACACCCCTCAAAGGGAAGCTTACCGCTACCCAGGCGCGGGTTGGGATCTGTCTCCCTCGCTGCCCACCCTGGTGGTGCAAGGTTGAGAATTAGAAAAAACTCCCTTCCCCAGTGCTTGACAGTCACGAAGCCGGATACCTGTCGAAACAGCAATACATGCCTGTGATGACCACAAGGTCGTGGGCGCCCCCTAGAGTTGTGCAATGACCCCTTGCACAACTGAGCCTGCCCCGCACCCCATCACAGCCACAAATCAGAGCCTGGGGAGGGGAAAGCACGGCTGGAGGACACAGACCCTCAGCCCCCATCACAGCTCCCTTACTCCCGATCTTCAGCCTCAGTTTCTCTGTGCTGCACTCCTCCCTCTTAATTCCAAAAGTCCACTTCTGGGGTGTTGTGGCTTCTTCAGAGGCTTTCTTAGAGAAGTCCAGCAGCTCCATGTGGCCCTCCTCCACCCACCCACACCTGTGGCACACAGTGAGCCAGGAAGCTTGGACAGGCCTCTCAAACCCCCTTACTAGACAAAAAAAAACAAAAAACAAAAAACAAAGGCCCCCAGCCTAGCGCCGGTCAAAGACCTGTGCGACCCTCTACAGGATCCATTCACACAAGCCCCATCCCCTTCACCCTGAAGGTCAGCTCACTCTTATTACTCAGGTGCACAAACTGAGGCTGGAGAGGAAGAGGCCAGCACATGGCAGAGCTGGAAATGGAACCCACGCTTCGAGAAGCTTCCAGGAGGGCCTAAGCCTAACCTCCCCCAACCTACAATGTCCAGTAGCTCAGAAAGGACGAGCTGTACTTTGGGGTCCCACAGCACTGAGGCACAGTCAGACACCCCTCCTGGCTCACCTGGCTCCCGGGCTGGTCCTCCTGCTGCTCTCCAGCACAGAGCACGTCCCCAAAGCCCAGCTGTTACCCAGCTCCTCCCCTCCCTCTGCCGGCTTGGGTGGAGGGAGGCTTTAAAGGCACAGGAACCTTTCCAGGTGGGAACTGGGCTGGCTCCTAGTCCTGTCCCTGGGGCTGTGTGACCTAGGACAGCTGCTAGCCTCTCTGAGTCCCGTAGGGTCCCTAACCCTGAACGAGAGACCTGAGCTTTGAAGGCCTCAGTGAGGCCTGGGTTTCAGGCAGAGGCAGGTCAGGCCAAGGGTGCACTGGGACGAGGTGGGCTCCCTGCAACTTACGATGTCCAGACAGGGGTCAAACAGTGTTGGGGTGCAACCAGATACCCACACCACGGGGGTTGGGAGTGTAAGCATCTGAGGCCCTAACAGGCCTGAGGAGCTTAAGATTCTCTCCAGGACTCTGGAGTAGGGGATGCTCTTCCAAACATGCCCGCTCCCTGACCCTTGGGGCTACAGGTGGAGTGTCTAGGGCCTGTCACTCCAAGGACCCTGGTCACCTGGACTGAAGGGAGTCACATGACCCAGGGGAGCCATCCCTCTTCCCCTAAATTTCTGAGGCTGTGAGCAGGAAGGCTGATGAAGGACACATGGTAAGGGCAGGGGATGGGGTTGTCTGCTCATGCCTCTACCTGCTCTGGCCCATCGAATGAGACAGGGTGGGTGCCCCCACAGGGCTGGCAGGCCCAAGACTACCGGTGTCTCTGAGATCCATTGGCTCAAACTCAACCATTCATTCTCCCATCAAAGCCTGGCCTGTCTAGATTCTTTTCTCAAAGAGCCCCCAGCAGGATTGGAGATGGGCTTAGTATGGTAGGCCAGGGAGAAGGAGGCGCCCAGGGCCCGCCCTGGAGGAGAGGCAGACACTGTGATGGGGGCCTTAGGAATCTGGGCAGAGCTGGGATTGGATTGGGTAGGACATGCCAGGTGGAAGACACCACCTGAGCCTGGAGGCTGGCACTGGAGGCATCTCTGGGGGTAGTGAGAGCACAAGGGAACCTCTTGACCTCCCTGGGCCCTTCCTGAGCCCTGAGGTGTCAACACTAAAAGGGGAAGTGGCTGACCTCAGACCCTGAAGGCCAGGCCAGTGGATCTGGACTTTGAAAGCCCCAGGAGGCTGGTGAATGTGTCACCTGGCTGGGTAACCCATTAACCCCAGCTCACTCATTAAGACCCTGGTGGGTGACCAGAGGGTAAGGGCCGTGGGAAGAAGGGAGTGTTGAGGGCTGGGGACTGCTGAGATGGGTTCTCTGTGTCCTTGTTCCTTGAAGAATTTCTACCTTCAGCCAGGGGTAGCTGCCCAGGCTACATGAGGGGTGCCACCCCACTACCCTGATGCCTTTATCTCCTCATCACCCCTACTGTGCAGGGATCAGCAAGCTAGCGTGCCCTGGGGGCCTTGGTCAGACCAGAGGGGCTGGGGGGCTGGGCACCTGGCCCATCTCCTCTGAGAAATGAGGAACAATGGTGGCCTCCAAGGCCCTTCCTGTTCTTGACAGGCTTGGGTTTGCCCCAGCTCTGTGTCTGGGTAAACAAGGCATTGGTGGGGCAAGAAGGGTGCTCAAGGGAAACCACAGCCTGAGAGGGGAAGAAACTTGCCCAAGGCCCTTAGGTAGGACAGTGACCCATGACCCGGGGGAGGCCCTACAAAGCACTTCCTGAAAGTAAAACCTCATTGCAGCCTCCATCGTGCCCCACCCTGCTGTCAGGTCCTGGGAGGGGCTGGGCCTGAGCCTCAGGAAGTGCCCAGTGAGCCCCAGGCCCTGAGAGGGCCACAGCTGGTAGACACCACCTCCCAAAATGCCATCAGGAGCCTCACCGTGTGTGAGACGGGAGGGAGGTCCAGTCCCTCCAGAAATGCTGACAGGATCTCAGGGCCCACTGGGAGCCAGGAAACCTGATGTTACCCCAGACTTTTAGTGTCCCCTGGTATCTGGACCAAGGAGACATTCGGTAAACTGGCTGAACAAAGTAGCTTTTGTTCATCATAGCATCTTAATCAACTTTAGGATCACAGCAAGGAGACATTCGGTAAACTGGCTGAACAAAGCAGCTTTTGTTCATCATAGCATCTTAATCAACTTTAGGATCACAGATTCTCAAATGTTTGGTTTCTGATATCCTATCTCTGACAGCCCAGAAAGGTTGGCTTGCATATCTTCCCTGATGGGGACCTCACTATCTTTAAGCCAGCAAGACTGTGATTGGTCGGCACGTTCCCAATGTCAAGCCCCGATTTGCCTTGTTGGGAAGCCTTCTGCAGTTGTGAGAGTTGGCATGCTGTAGGTGGGCCTGACCTCACTTCCCGCCCCCTGAGGCCACAAGCAGAGGAACAGGGGCCAGCCCAGACCCTGTTGCCACCTGGCCACAACCTCTCAGAGCCACACAGACCACATTGACAGGATGGAAGGAGGCTGCCAGCTCAGTGAAGAAGCTCCCTTAGCCCAACAGTAGCAGGGAGCCTGGCTGACACCCCCTCGCCCCATCTGCATATTCACCATTTCAACACCTACCTTTGATGTGTGGCTGGAGGCTGAAGCACCACCAACCGCCAGCCAGCATGTGGGCCTCCAGAGATGTCAGCTCCTTAACACCTGGGAATGTCTGGAGGCAGGGCCAGTCTGGCACCTGATGGACCAAGCCCAACTCCCAAACCCAGAGGCAGGAGGGCAGCACCGCCAAGGGCATGGGCTCTCGGGTCCCTAGGTTCAAATGCAGCCCTGCCACCCATGGTCCAGGTCTCCTCTTCTTACCCTCAGTTTTCTATCCGGGGAGCAGAAATCATTAAAATAATTGGGGGCGCCTGCGTGACTCAGTTGGTTAAGTGTCTGCCTTTGGCTCAGGGTGTGATCCTGGGGTCCTGGGATCGAGCCCCACATCAGGCTCCCTGATCAGTTGGGAGTGTGCTTCTGCCTCTCCCCACCCCCCACCCCTGCTCATGCTCGCTCTTTGTCTCTCTCTCTCTCAAATAAATAAATAAAATTTTGAAAAAATAAAATAATTATTGGGCAGATTCACTGAGACGGCTGTGTGCGAGCTGCAGGAAGCGCCTACTACCTCTATGGTTCCCATACCCAGACCTACGGTCGCCTCTGTCCTTGCCTGATGAATGGCTCAGGGCTCAGAGGCAAAAAGTGCCCCCCTCCTACTGGCTGCCCTGCCCTCTCTGCCCACGGCACCCTGTGAGGGTAGCATTTATCATATCACCTCGTAATTATCTGCGGTGTCTGGGAGCTCCAGGGGTTGGAGGAGAAAGGCTGAGCCTCTCCCACCACAGCCCCCACCCCAGGGCAGGGCCCGGTCTTGTCTCCGAGGAGCAAGGGGCGTCACTGACTCAAGCCTGTCCATCCACGCTTCTCCAGCCCTCACAAGCCACGCCAACCAGGGGTAAGTGGACCTGTGGTTCTTTTTTTTTTTTTTTTTAAAGATTTTATTTATTTATTTGACAGAGACAGACAGCGAGAGAGGGAACACAAGCAGGGGGAGTGGGAGAGGAAGAAGCAGGCTCATAGCAGAGGAGCCTGATGTGGGGCTCGATCCCATAACGCCGGGATCACGCCCTGAGCCGAAGGCAGACGCTTAACCGCTGTGCCACCCAGGCGCCCCTGGACCTGTGGTTCTGATGCCAAAACCACCCAACACTTTCCCCGCATGCCCTGTTGGCCCTCCCCAGGGCTTCCTGGAGCCCCCACCCCCTGCCGCCACATTCCTCGCCCTCCTGCATCGCTTCAAGCTGAACTCAGTTACCCTCTGAGTCCTGCTTGCAACATTTTGTGGGCTGCTGTTTCAGATGCCTCAGGTCAACATGCCTGCCTAAACCTGAGCTAAGTAACAACCCTCCCCATACCTCCACCCAGCCAGCCTAGCCTCAGCGTCCCATCCCCAACCTCACTGGTCCTGTGCAGCAGCCTTCTGTCTACCCCCTTCCTGGCTGCTCCAGACCCCAAGCCCCTCACCTGGCCATTCCTCCTTGGGGCCGGCAACCGCAAATCTGGGCGCTTCCTTTATCACTAAAAGCTCTTTGAAGGCCCCCTTTGCCTCCTAGATAAATTCCTGCCTCACTAGGGCCCCACCCCTTCCTCTGTGAGGTTCATCCGTGCTCTCTGCTGGGACTTCAAGCTGCCGCCCTTCCTTCAGACCCCAGACTCAATGCAACCTCCTCCGGAAGTCGTCCCCCCCATCCCCGCCTCCTGGTCAGGTGTCTTTCCCCGCTTCCGTAGTGCCCCATAGTACCCTGCGGGTCCGCCATCATGGCTCCCCACCCCCGTGGGGGTAGCTCCTAGTTTGACTTCCGGTGTCTTAGGCTCCGCAGCATCCACAGGGCCCAATGGTCAGCACTGAGTGGGCAAATGAAGGCTGTGGGGTGGCTGAGTGGACTCGGTATGAAGCCAAAGAAAATCAATTTGTAAAAACACCTCTGTGTGCCGGACTCTTTCTTTGTTGTGTCTAATCCTACAATAACATGCCAGGCGGGCTCGCTACTTTCCCTGTGTTACAGATGAGGAAACCGAAGTTTGCAGAAGCTACCAGAGTGAGTTGAACAGCATCCCCCCCAAATCCATATACACCGGGAGCTCTGAATATGACCTTATCTGGGAATAGTCTTTGGAGATGTCAGCGTGGGCCCTAAATCCGATAACCAGTGTTCTTATAAGAAGGCCACGTGAGTGGGGTGCCTTGGTGGCTCAGTCGGTTAAGTCTCAAGCCCCACGGGGGGGGTGTAGAGATTACTAAAAAGTTGGGGTGCCTGGGTGGCTCAGTTGGTTAAGCATCTGCCTTTGGCTCAGGTCTTGATCCTGGGGTCCTGGGATGGAGCCCCATGTCAGGCTCCCTGCTCAGCGGGGAGCCTGCTTCTCCCTCTCCCTCTGACCCTCTGCCCCGCTCCTGCTCCTGCTCGGGCCTACCCTCTCTCTCTCTCAAATGAGTAAATGAAAAATCTTAAGAAAGAAAAAAAAAAAGTCCATGTGAAGAGGGGGCACCTGGGTGGTGCAGGCAGTCGAGCATCTGACTCTTGGTTTTAGCTTGGGTTGTGATCTTGGGATCATGGGATCAGGCCAGCTGAGCTCTGCGCTCAGTGGGGAGTATGCTCGAGACTCTCCCTCTGCACCTCTCTCCTCTCTCTCGCAAATAAAGAAATAGATCTAAAAAAAAGGAAGGCCATGTGAGGAGAGACAGACACATAAGAAAGCCGGGTGACCACTGAGGCCCAGGTGGCAGTGCAGGAGATGTGAGGGAGAAGGAAACCAAGGAATGCCAAGGATGCCAGCAACAGCCAGAAGCTAGGAAAAAGCAAAGGAAGATTCTTCCCTAGAGCCTTCAGAGGTAGCGCAGCCCTGCCAAAACCTTGATTTCCGACGTCAGTCTCCAGAACTGTGAGAGAATACATTTGCTGTTTGAAGCCACCAAGTCTGTGATAATCTATTATGACAGCCACAGAAAACGAACACAGCTACCTACTTTGCCTATGTTCGTATGCCCTAAAAAGGACAGGTCCGGGGATTCTAATCAGTCCTGAGCCTACTATACCTGCGACCCCCCCCCCATGGGGATTCCTGGCCCCACAGCACACTTAACAACACATTCCTATAGAGCCAACTCCAAGAGAAACTGTTTCCATCGAGTGTCTGTCTGCTTCTTGCCTCCTAGTGAGTCCCAAAACCATCCTGCATCCTTCTTTGGCGTGGCTGCTAGAAGGCTCATTGTCACCTGGCTACTTGCTGAGGTACCATAAACCTTGCAGGTACCGGGGGCTTAGGCTATCCCCCCAGGTGGGTAGAGAAGAGGCCCAAAGGTGGGGCAGGTCCAGTTCCAGCCATAGCCACAGCCCTTCTCCCCTTCTGCTGGGTCATCTGCACCTTGGTTCCCTGTCACTGCAGCTGGGCCACCACATGTCGATCCCACCTGACTCTCTGGCTCCCCAACTTCCCACCTCACTGACTGCCCTGGGGACCTGATGCAAGCCGCTGAACCTCCATATCAGCCCCCCCACCCCGACCCACCCACCCAATGGGTTCTCTACAAACACAGATCTACTGAGCAAGGCAACTCCAGGGAGAGAGGCCAGCTGCCTTGACTTAAATATACATGGAGACTTTAGTAAGGGAGAATGATGCCCCCCGCTCCTGAGGGCACAGCTCTGTCTCTGGGGCCTCCTGCCCAATTCAGGTTAGGCCAGAAACACTCCCTAAGAGCCAGCTGAACCTAACCACCCCCACAGGAGGCAGAGGGAGGCCCATCCAGGGATCCAGGCCCAGACGCCACCTCCCTCTTTTTCTGGGAAAATGTCCTCCAGGAATTTCTCAGCCAAGAACACAGAGGGTGGGGTGGGACCTGAGGGGTGGGGCTGGGGGGCAGTTCTCTGCTTTCCATAGGACTCCAACTCTAAGCACCCCCGCATGCCACTGCCTGGGTTGCCCCCTCCGTGATAACCAAGCTCAGCCCTCCCTCCCCACCCCCATACCCCCACCTCAGCCTTCTCATGCTTGAGGGGACAATGTCCGGGCCTGGCTCAGCCTCTGGAAGGATATGGTCAGGATTTGGGAGACATCCCAGCTCTGGCTTCAGCCCTGAGGATGTAGAGGAGAGGGAGGGGGTTCTTACCAGGCTGCCAGCTCTGGACAGGGGTCTGAGAGGTCCCTGGGACAAGGGGCTGCTGCTTAAGTCTCTGGTCCTATCACCACCACATCAGGTCAGCCACAGCGCCTGGGCCCTGGAGGAGGGCAGGCTGAGCGGTCATGCAGGTTTGCCAGGAAGGAAACCTGTGGTGCCAAGGTGGCCCCAGGACAATGCTGACTTCAGAGGGAGGTAGTGCAGGCTGCTGGGTCCAGCTGGCGATGGCAGGGGAAAAGGCGGCCCAGGGTAGAAAAGCCCCAGGAGCTGTCCCAACGGGGGTGTTCAAGCAGGCAACAACAGAGGTCGGGGTTCAGTGGATGGTCAAGTGACAAGGACACTAAGCTGTCTGTCTTATATCAGGAGCTCAGCCCTGGGGGACCACAGAGTCTATCACCCTGTCCCCAGACATGCTCCTGGAGGGCAATACTTAACCCAAAAGAGTCTGAGTCTGCCCTCACTTACCATGTGCCCTCAGATGGCCACCCTTCATCCCACGCACACCCTGTCTGTGCTCACCTCTCCTGCACCTGGGCCCAGGCCCACTGTCCTCATAGGCTGGGCACACCCTCTTGGCTGTGGGAGTTGGGGGTCTGGAGCCTAGTGCTACAAATGTCCCTAACCCAGGGAATGTGAGGACCCAGAGCTGGGAGGGGGGCCTGCAGGGCACAGAAGGCCCCAAGTAGGCCCCTAGAGCTGGTCGGGTCCCTAGCTCAAACTTGATCCCTGGAGGAGCCAGGGCTCCCCCTCCTCACACTGCCTCCCCACCGCCCTCAAGCTGAAAGAACGAAGCCTAACACAGGTGCAACTGACCTACTGCCAGGCTGCCCAGAGCTAGCCGTAAGGGTTAACCGGCACTCTTCATCCCACAAATCTCCCAGACGTGGGTCAGAGGGAGCCCGCACCACTAGCCTGCCCAGGCTTGCCCCCGGCAGAGCAGGGAGGGGCAGTAAATATTTGTCAAGCAGGAATGTCTACACAGGCGGACAGGTCAGAAACTACAAGTGCCCACTGCCGGGGAAATTCCTGAAAGCAGGTGATGGCAAGCTGGCAACGGAATCCCCACACAGCCTGCCCTGACTCCGAGTCCAGTGCTCTTTGCACCACCTAAGCGACTGCTCCACAGTCAGCACGGAGGCAGTGGCCAAGCGCCACCTCGTCCCCTGGCTCAGCGCCTCCCCCAACGGCTCCAGGCCCTGGCGGCAGAGCTCCAGAGCCCGGTCTAGCGCGGGCCCGGGCCTCTACTAGCGAGACCTCCCGAACCGAGTGGTGGGGAGCTCCGGGGGCCCCCAGCAGGAACCACCCACCCTTCCACCGCTGCGGCCCCGCCCGGGCGCGCACCCCCAGAGCCCGCGCTCCGCACCCGGCGCAGCCCGGGCCGGGGCGG
>NC_048231.1:42044729-42057230 GCF_002007445.2 Ailuropoda melanoleuca
TTTTTTTTTTTTTTTTTTTTTTTTTTTTTTTTTTTTTTTTTTTTTTTTTTTTTTTTTTTTTTTCAGGGCTGGCCCCAGAAGGGCGCGNGGGCCGGGAGGGTTCCGAGGGAAGGGTGCGACTGGTTTAAGGGACTTGTCTGGGCGAGAGGGCGAGGGACGGAAAGCGATCGGCTAGAGTGAAGGCCAGCGAGGCTGTAGGGGTGGGGTGGGGGCTGTGAGTGTGGAGGAGGGGGCCGTGTCCGTGTCCACCTCTCTGGGGTTTGAGAGGTCAGTTCTGTGCGTCGAGGGTGCCCCAAGCCTGGAGCTAAGAACCCAGATTCAGGCCTTGGCAGAAGAGTAGAGCTGGGAGGAGAGGCAAGGGAGTGGTGGAAGGGGGACGGCATCTTGTACTGAGGGGCAAGGGGAAGAGGACAGCTCCTGGCTCTTCCAGGGTGAAGGGAGGCACTGCACAGGACCCTGGAGAGAGGACCTGGGAAGTGTCAGCCCAGCTGGTCAGCCAGTGCAGTCTCACCATGACACTATGGCAGCTACAACTCACATCACTCATCCTCCTAATAGGCAGATTGTGCCCATTGAGTACAGACACCTGACCTCTGTACATCACAACACCAGATCTGGACCGGGGGGCGGGGTGGGGGGGAGCGGTGTGTGCCTCTGGTCCCACGCACACCAGGTACTTGAGCCAGCCTGGGGTGCCCTAGGAGACACGGGTTCTTGTCCCAGCATCACCAGTGAGCAAGCCACTTCCCTTTCTGGCCATGTTCCCATCCCCCACAGCCGCTGCCACCACAACTAGCCTGGTCCTGGAATCTGAGATCAGCCATGCAGGTGTTTGGCCTGCAGGTGGATGATTAGTGAAGGGAAACTGAGGCTTGGAGAACAGTGGTGAGCCTGTGGCCACAGAGCAAACTAGGGGGCAGCCAAGGGAGAGCCCAACCTCTAGTCTCCCTGTCCCACTCCCTGCTGCACTGGGTTTCCTTTCTCTAGGCCCCAACGGGCTGGAAAGGTGGGGCTGGCCCTTTAAGAGGAGCTGTCCAGACAAGCTGTGTGTCTGGGGCCCTGTCTGGGTCAGCCCAGGCTCACCAGCTAGCCCTCTCTTCTGGATCCTCCCTAGCTGGCATTTGTAACTTGAATGGTGTTTAAAATGCAAACAGCAAAGCAGCATCGAATCAGCTAGACCATCCAGAGGTATAGATCTTTGTCTAGGATGGTATCTGGAGCCCAAAGCACCAGCAGGACATTTTTTTTTTTAGCTGGGAAACCAGCTATGTTGCCCCCTTGTGTCTCAGAGGTCAGGATTCCCAACCAAGCCCCAGGGACTCTGCAGTTATGGCCCTTGGGCATTCCCACAGGGCCTGTCTTCCTGTGTACAGGGGGCTTATGCACAGACGGTGTCACTCTCTGGCTTGGGGAGGGCCCAGGGATCTGGAGGCCCCTCCTGGCTGTGCCTGCCCCATCAGCTTGTCAGTATATACTCTAAACGGACACTCTAAAAGGGCATTCAGCGCCACACCAGGCCTATGGGAGTAGCAGGAGGAGAAGCCCAAGGACTGAAGGCAGGGAGGCCAGGGCAGGCCAGGGGCCCAATGGTAAGGTCTCTGTGAGGCGTGGGAGACATGGAAGCTGGAGAAAGAGACTGGTGGGCTGGGGAGGGTGGGAGTGCCAGACCAAACGTGAGTCTCTGGTGTTACACAATGAGAGCATTTGGTCTCCACAAAAGGGGTTAAAGGTCAAGCTTAGGCATGTGTTTCCTGGAGCTGGCTCTGGAAGCCCAAGGGTGGGACTAGATGGGTGTTGGGAGGCCGACAGGTGCAGAGGAGGCTGTTAGGGAAGAGAGGCCTGAAATTCCTCGATCAGTGGAGAGGGAGAGCTGGGCAGAGAGGTGTGAGGGGAGAGTACGGAGTGGTTCTGGACTCCTGCCTGAGTGTGGAGAAGATGGGGATGGGGACGCCCTTTACTGAGCTGGGGCACAGGAGGCAAGGCCAGCTTCAGGGCAGGAGGTAAACACACCCAGTCTAAGCTGCCTTCGGGACATCTGAGCTGAGAGAGGTCCATCCCCACAAAAGGGACGTGGACCTGTCAGCAAACAGATAGTGGCCAGAACTCGGGAGAGCTCGGAATAGGTGGAAGAGGCAAAGGGCCCCAAAGGAATGCTGGAGGATAGCAGCACTGGGGGGGTCACCAGAGGATCCCCCAAAGAACCCTCCAGATAAGCCCAACCGCAGAGGAGGCAGGTGTCACAGTACCATGTTTCTCCTCCAGGGAACCAGTTTAGGGTTTTGGAACCTACTTATCACCTCCTGAAGCCCCCGATGTACTGACACTGTCCTCATCCAAAGGGTCCACTTGCCTCTGGACAGTTGGCCCATTGCCGCCCGGGAAGAGACTCCAGCAAGCATCAGGGAGGGAGACAGAGAGGGGAACAGACGTCAGGGGCTGGCTTGGATGGGGGCCTGGAGACGGGACAGCCCAACTGCTGGCTCACTCAGCTCTCCTCACCACTCACAGGACCTGGGCCTCGAGGGGACCCTCCTCACCGACATTCTCTACAGGAACGTGGCCTTCCTCAATCTGGTGGACCCCATCTCCCATGACCTGCTTGTGAACCTGGCCCGGGACCTGCAGTGCCCCAAGACGGTGAGGCCAGTAGACTTGGACCTCAGGCGGGGCAGTGCAGCTGACAGGGCCCCGGAGCACCCGGAGCTGGGGGCTGGGAGCCTCATCCTCACCTGGCTTGCTTTGAGGCCTGAAGCAGGTCAAAGTCCCTCAGTACTAGGCTGGCAAGCAGCCGGAACACATGTGAGCTACACCTGAAAGGTCGTGTGTTGGGTAGAGCTGCTTCCTATG
This sequence comes from Ailuropoda melanoleuca, assembly GCF_002007445.2. Classification (NCBI taxonomy): domain Eukaryota; kingdom Metazoa; phylum Chordata; class Mammalia; order Carnivora; family Ursidae; genus Ailuropoda; species Ailuropoda melanoleuca. The sequence goes on from NC_048231.1 coordinate 42,047,577, forward strand.
AGCCAGGACCCAGGACCCAGGCAGGAAGTCATACAGGGACACTGCAGGACATAGAATGTTCTGACAAATCTGCTGATGGAACCAAACTCCCAGCCTCTGAGTTCCTGGGGCCAGAAGAGAGCCACTCTCAGCTGGAACCCCTGTCCACATGTCCCTATTCCCATATGGATACACTTGGGGACAAATGCTCACTGCTTTCGATAGCAGTGTGAGGCACCAGCAAATCCCTCCTCATGTTGGGTTGGCGTCTGCCGCCTGGGGCCTCCATCCCCCCCCCACCAAGCCACCACATCTGTCCAAACCCCGCTCTGGTGGCACCTGCAGACATCCTGCCATGAGCATTGAAGGTGCTGTGCTCCTGACATAACCACCAGCCCCCATCCCTTAGTCACAATGAGTCCCTGTGTAAAACAAGGGTGCCCACAATTGGCCCGGCCAGCTCTGGACTCCTGCATCTATACGCAGACATCAGCAAGGATTCTGAGGCTAGCCTAGAGCCACACAGTGATTGCCAGGGCTTGCTGCCACTGCGTGTACGCACTGTGAACAGAGCAACAGGATAAAGAATGTGCTGGGCGGTGGGGTGTGCTCAGTGCCAGCTTTTTGGAAAGCAGAGCATCCCTGTTTTTCCACCCGAGCTAGGTCTCTATGAGGGCCCGCTTAGGCCCAGCAGAGAGCCAGGTGGTGGTACTGTAACACATTAACCCTCCCAGCCCCGGTAGCCCAGACCCAGGCCCCACAGGCAGGGTCTAGCTTGGACAGTGAGAGGAAGAAGAGCGTGCTGACCTGGCTTTGTTCCTATTCCCTGGGGGTGGCGTCAGTGGAGCAGGGCTCCCTGGAGGGGCCTGGTCCTGCCTCCCACTGTGGCGAGTCCCCGGGGAGCGCTGAGGGTGGGCAGGGAGCCGGCCGATAGCCCGAGACACTGGCCTTGAGCCTGAGGACAGGGAACAAGGGCCCATTGTCTAGGCTTCCTCCCGCCGGGCACTGCGGGCCTCAGACCAGCCTGTCCAGTTACCAGCGGGCAGCCTCCCCTGGCTCCGTGCCAGGCTGCAGCCAGGGTGGGGGGTGAGAGGGGGAGGCCAGTGGGCAGCTCAGTGATCCATGATGAATCATGTGCTGGGGCACACACTTGGATCCCCAAGGCCCAGAGGGGGATGGCGGGGGCTCAGCCTCACTCTGACAGCGCTGCCCCCCAACAGGACTACGAGCTCTGGAAGTCCTCGGATAAGATCTGCCGCCAGCTCATCTACCACCTCACCCCTCACTCCAAGCGGCAGCGAGGCTCCAGCCTGCCCCGGAGGAAGACCCAGAGCTGGTAAGGGGAGCCTAGCCACAGCCCCACCTCACGGCCCCTTAGGGTCCCTTCCTAGGCTGACATGGACAGGCAGCTCAGCAAGACGCCGGTGCCTGCAACCCTATCCTGTGAGCCCCTCACTCTGGTCTGCATCACAGCTCTGGAATGCTCCCCAAGCCAAGCTGCACCCTCTGTGAGACCTGCCTCCTGCCATTCGCTCACCCCTCCATCCCAGGCCTGTCTCAGGGCCTGGCCCTGACCCGCGCCAAGATGACCTCAGCAGACATCAGCTGAATCCTCACAACTGTGATTCAGGTTCTGTGAGGGAGACAGATTCTGGGTCATGATTCCAGTTTTACAGGAAAGGAAACTGAGGTTGGGAGAGGCAAAGTGGCTTGCCCGAGGCCACACCCTGCCCTGATTTTCCTACAGCTCTTTGAAAAGCCTTTGCCAGGCTGCCTGAAGCCAAGGCCTCCACAGCCAGCTGGAGAGCTTGCTCTGCCATGGGGTACCCCTCCCAGTCACTCCATCACAGCTCCGTGGCCAGACTCAGCCTAGGGACTGGCTGCAGACGCCCAGGTCCGGGGACCCAGAACCACAGCCCCAGTGCTCTCCCCTGCTTGCTTCCTCGTCCTTTGATCCTGGTGGTTCACGAGGAGCCCAGAGCCCATAGGGTTGTTCCCTGCCATGGTGGGTGAGGGCCCTGGAGGTGGTCCCGCTGCCTATCTGCATAGTAGGCCATGTTCAAATGACAGGAGAGACCTAGAGGGGGTTTCAGGGGTGTCGGGGGACCCTTCTCAGTCTCTCAACTTCCTTTCCAGCTTAGAACACAGGGGGCCCTTCACCTCTCAACAGCCCACCCCTATACCTCCCAGTACCTCCCTTCTTGCTACCCTGGGCCCATCCCCTCTCTGGCCCCCAAAGCTGGGGGGACCAGCCTGATACCCTGTCCCCCTCATAGGAATATCTGTTTTTACCCAACAAAGGGTTGACCTTAGAGGAGGTGTGGGCTCAGGAGTCAAAGCACCTCAATTTGAAGACCTGGCTTCCCTCTTAGTGGTATGTGACCATGGAAGCATCCTGTCCCCTCTCTGAGTGTCATGTGCTCTTCTGCAGAACGGGGTAACCATTCTTACTCTGGATGTAACAGGTGTGGCGACTCAGGCACGCAGGTGGCTTTTATAATAATAATGGCTTGGAAAAGCTGAACACATGTATATTTACTCCTCACAACAGCCAGGTCCCCTTTTCACCAAAGGAGAAACTGAGGCTCAAAGAGGTTCCAAGACTTGTCCGTGGCCACCCATGTAGAAGTAGCAGTTTGATCCCAGCGCGGCCTGACCGTAGGGCCCTACCACCGTGGGCTGCCCCAGCGGGTCACCGTCTGCAGCCAGTGGGGACCTGCCTGGGCCCTGGACCCTTGCTCAGTTCATCCTTGCCTGCCACCTTCCCACAGCCTCAAGAGCAGCCTCCAGATGACTCAGCTGGCAGGGGAGACCGTGAACCTTTCGGGGATCCCGCTGTCAGCGCGGGACGTGCGGCACATCAGGCGTTACCTGGGGAGCCGGGGAGCCGGGCTCACGGTGCTGGACCTGAGCTTCACGGGGCTGAGCGATGAGCTGCTGCACCTGCTGCTGCCCAGCCTCTGGGCGCTGCCCCGCCTCACCCAGCTCCTGCTTAACGGCAACAGGCTGACGAGGGCCACGGCCCGCGTGCTCACCGAGGCCGTCAAGGACCCCGCCAAGTTCCCCACGCTGGCCTGGGTGGACCTGGGCAACAATGTGGACGTGGCCTCCCTGCCCCAGCCCCTGCTGGTCGGCCTGCGCCGGCGGCTGAGCCAACGCACCTCACTCCCCACCATCTATGAGGGCCTGGACCTAGAGCCTGAGGGCGGTGCGGCTGGGGCCGCATCTGCCGCCTCCACCTGGGGCTCTGCAGCTACTGGCCCAGGGTTTGAGCCCCAGGCCTGCTGCACTAGGTGACTTGCCACCCACCCTGGCTCCTGCCTGAGTGCTGATGCTCCTAGGCACATGGGATGGGGGATGATGGAGGCCCTCCAGGCCCCCAGAAATCCAGTGTAAATGCTCAGTCTGGGATTAAGGGGATGGAAGGAGAATGGGTTCGCCAGAGGCCAGAGGGTCAGCCCAGGATGGAGTGTCAGGCCTCCCTCAGCAGGGAGCGCCCGGCACCTGCTGTGCTGATCCCACAGTAAATGCTGATGCCCCCCTCTGCCTCAGCCTTTCTGCACCGTGGACCTCAGGGCCACTGAGCGCCAGCCCTGCTTTTGGGGTGGGGAGAAGGGGTGGTCAAAGATTCAAGGACGCTGCCCACCTGAAAGGGAGACCAAACTCACACTGAATTCCCCCAAGTGCTCCCTAGGCAGACACCAAGGTGTGGGGTCGGGTCCATCTGTGGGCTGGGGAGTTAGAGGAGGCTGCCAGGGACCTGACCGTCACATCTGTGCAGGGCTTGGAGAGGAGCAGGTCGGGAGGCCACAGAGGGGCAAAGCTCAGAATGGAGCCCCACAGTAATCTTGTGCCTGAGCCCAGGACCCCTTGGGTGGCAGACAAGGCTGTGCTGAAGGGAGGCAAGGTTCATCTCCCACAGGGCGAGTGCTGCCCACCACCCCTGGTGCCCACCCCCCAGGCTCCCTGTACTTAGTGTGTAACTCCATGGGGTTAGGGGGTACCTCAGACCAGAGACAAAGGGCTTGTGTGCTCCCTCCAGGCCCTGAAGGCCCACGTGCCCAGTCCTTCCCTCTGATAGACGCCAAGAAAGCATGCCGGAGGTGGCGGTGGGCACATCCAGAGCAGGGGGTCGTGGGTGGAGCATTTCTAGGGCTGCCCCATGGGTAGCCTGTTCCCAGCAGGGGGCTATATCCCATCCTCCCAAGAACGATAAGGGCAGGCTCCAGATCAGAAGCCTAAATCCGTGGTTGCCCCCCGCAGCCTTGTGTAGAGAGCTGAAGTACGGCCCAGCTAGGAGTTGGGCAGGGCAAAGACAAGGAAGGAATTGAAAGATGTCCGGGGGGAACTGAGTTCCAGAGTGGGGAAGCCAGCAGCCTAAGTCTCCCACACAGAGCCAGGTCAGGTCTGGGGCTGTGGGGATCCACATGGATAAGGAGAGACTGGGTAGCAGAGAGAAACCCCAGGAGCCAAAGAGAAGGTGGGGCTCCCGTCCTGGGCCTATGTACCCAGGCCCACCGGCTGACCTTCCTCCACAGTTGGGCCCACAGGGGACCATGAGTCAGCACAGATTCCAGGCTGGCCAGATATTCAACAGCCTCTTGGGCCAGAAAGGAGATGGCCAAGAAGGATGAGGACGGCATGGTGCTGGGTTCCAGGACCAGGCAGGAGGTGGGGAGGAAAAGAGCTCCCTTTCTGCCGCTGCCAGCCCACCCTGAGGACAGGCCCCCGCCAGCCTGGCTGCTTTTGGAGGAACCCTTATCCGGAGGTGGTGGGAAGGGTGTGAATAACACCAGGTTCAGCCCAGCTCTGTTCCTGACTTGCTGTTGGGACCTGGCCAGAGCCTCCTCTCTCCCGGCCTTGGGTCTCTCCTTTTCCTCTGTGTTAAATAGGGCTGGCTCTCCATAGTTCCCTCCAGTTCTCAACCCTCCATCTTGGGGTCCCGGCCCTCTCAGTCCGCCTTGTTTTAAAGACATGGGCCTGCCCTTTGTCTTGGGAGCCACAGAAGTGTCTCCGGTGCCCTCGCTCCAGAACAAGGGGCTCAGGCTCCCCGGAGCAAGGCAAAGCAGGGTGGGAGATGAAAGGGGCCAGCAAAGAGGAGAAAGATGGGGGAGTCAGCCTTGCCCTGGGCAGGCTGGTGAGTCCGCCACACGCAAGCAGCAGGGTTCTCCTGTGATTGCTTGCTGGAGAAATGCCAAGCTCTCTGTTCCCCCTGTCCTCCTGCTCCCCTCGCTCCTTGCCCACCCCTGGCCCAAATCCAGCCCACAAACCTTGAGCGTCGCTGCTGGGAGAGACTCCTACCAGAATGGTGTGACGACCTGAGCGGGGTGTCACCAGGCGAGCTCTGGGAGAATTCAGGCGGCAGCAGCTGGTCTCAATCTCCCCGCCTCTCAGACGGAGACGCGCGATGCAAGGGCTGAGCTCGAGCATAAAACAGCTCAAGAGAAGAGGGTTGGCCTTGTTGCCAGGCAGGTGTCCACAGCCTCTTCACAGGCCCTCACATCAGGGCCGCCTGGCCACCGGCTACTCTATAGGCAGGGACACTCCGGGAGGAGGGGGCTTGTGCCATGAAGCTTGGTGGGCAGAGAGGCCCTGCCAGGTGGGCTCTGGCCTGAGTTCCAGACCCAAGAGGCAGCAGGTGGGCCTTAGCCAGGCCCACTCTTGGAGCCAGATAGGCTCGGCCTGGTTGCAGCCCTAGTCACCCAATGGTGGTGTCCTCTTGGGGCCTGTTCCTTCATCTTGGGGACTAGATACACTAAGCCTCCCCTTATCCTGATGGAGAGAGCATGGCAAGGTCTGGAAAGTGCCTGCTGCGTGGGGGGGGGGGGNTAAGATTTTTATTTATTTATTTGACAGAGATAGAGACAGCCAGCGAGAGAGGGAACACAAGCAGGGGGAGTGGGAGAGGAAGCAGCAGGCTCATAGCAGAGGAGCCTGATGTGGGGCTCGATCCCATAACGCTGGGATCACGCCCTGAGCCGAAGGCAGACGCTTAACCGCTATGCCACCCAGGCGCCTCCTTTTATTTATTTAGAGAGCACTCCTGTAGCCTTTCTGTGGGCCCGGTACTGTAATGATGGTTTTACACTCCTTTAATTCTCTTTGCACTTACAGGCGAGTAGCTGAAACAGGGAGAGGTTAAGTGATCTGTCCAAGGTGAAGAGCTAGAAACTGGAGGAGCCAGGAGGCCTGGCTTGTCTGTGATTGCTTACGCCTGCCTGACGCTGCCTGTCCCACAGCTATCCTGCGGGCTGAGGATTCGCTGGAATTCTTGAGCGAGCCCCTGCCACAGACACCATGATGGCAGGTGTCCTGCAGTGGGATAGACCCTCAGCCGCACTGCCCCCCAGCACAAAATCAATCAGGACCTCCCTGGGCCTGTTTCTTTCTGTGCAAAATGAGTGGGGAGGGGAACAGTGAGGACCCAGGCTTTGCCCTCTTCCAGGATTGAAAGGGACAGATGGGGAGTGGGTTCGGAAGTGTTCGTCAGACTGAATGAAGCCCAGCCCTGTACTCAGGGGGTCTGGGATCCACACCCACTTCTGAGAGTCTGCCTGGGACAACTGCAGGTACCTTCACCTCTCTGGGCATCAGCCTCCTCGAGCCTAAACCTGCCTTGCCAGGATGTTCAGAGCATTGAATGGAGACCTGTAGGAAAGATACTTGTGCTCCACAGGACCTCTGTGACCAACACTTGGGAACTTTTCTGTCCCAGAAGGGAGAATATTTGAGCCCAGATAAGGTGCTTTCCATATGAGTTTACAGCAAATGTCAGCCTCTGCTGAATCTTCATCTTGAAAATCCAAAATCCCCGGCAGCTGATCCCAGTGGTTGATATCAACCAGCACAGAGGTTTTTCTCTAGGTTTTGAAGGGAAAGGAAAACACACTTCTTCCTCTTAGAGATAGTTGCCAGTCATCAATGCAAACCAGTATTTCCTTTCCCAACTGTATACTTCAATTTTAATTTTTAAAAATTGTACTTTTATTTTTTATTTTAAAGATCTTATTTTTTTATTTGTCAGAGAGAGAACACAAGCAGAGGGAGCACAGACAGAGGGAGAGGCCGGCTTCCCGCTGAGCAAGAACCCCGATGGCAGGACTCGATCCCAAGACTCTAGGATCATGACCTGAGCCAAAGGCAGCCACTTAACTGACTGAGCCACCCAGGTGTCCCTATTTTTAAAATTTTTTTAAAAAAAGATTTATTTATTTCTAGAGAGAGAGAGAGAGAGCACGAGTGCATGTGAGTGGGAGGGAGGGGCAGAGGGAGAGAGAATGAGAATCTCAAGCAGACTTGGAGCTGAGCGTGGAACCCGACTCAGGGCTCAATCTCAGGACCCTGAGATCATGCAAGAGTCGGGCACTTAACCGACTGAGTCACCCAGGCGCCCCCAAAATTGTATTGTATTTTTAAATAATCCTTCATTGTAGTACAACTGAAATATAATGAAGTGGACATAACAAGTGTTACAATGTATTTTTTAGATGTATTTTATTTTAAATTTTTTAGAGAGATAACACGCACCCGTGCGTGTGTGCCTGCATGTGTGCGCACGTGGGAGGAGGGGCAGAGGGAGAGAATCTTCAAGCAGAGTCCCTGCTGAGTGCAGAGCCCAAAGGGGGCTCAATCTTAATCCCATGAGATCATGACCTGAGCAGAAACCAAGAGTTAAGACACTTAACCAACTGAGCCAACCAGATGCCCCAACAAGTGTTACAATTTAAAGTGTACAGTATGGGGGCGCCTGGGTGGCACAGCGGTTAAGCGTCTGCCTTCGGCTCAGGGCGTGATCCCGGCGTTATGGGATCGAGCCCCACATCAGGCTCTTCTGCTATGAGCCTGTTTCTTCCTCTCCCACTCCCCTTGCTTGTGTTCCCTCTCTCGCTGGCTGTCTCTATCTCTGTCAAATAAATAAATAAAATTAAAAAAAAAATAAAGTGTACAGTATGGTACATTTTGACTTCCATGAAACCACCACCACAATCAAGACAGTAAAGATATCTGTCATTTCCAAAAGTTTCCTTGTGCCGCTTGATAATGCATCCTTCCTACCCCTCCCTGCCCACTCCCTTCCAAGCAGAGGACTTTGACCTGCTTGCTGTCCTTACAGATTCGTTTGCATTTTCTAGAGGCTGGTTTTGTTTTGCTTTGTTTTTTAGTTTATTTATTCTTTTAGTAATCGCTACACCTAATGTGGGGCTTGAACTCATGACCCCGAGATCAAGAGTTACACATTCTTCCAACTGAGCCAGCTAGGTGCCCCTATAGTTTTAGATATATGGAAGTTTACATATATGGAAGAATACATGGTGTACTCTTCTATATTTCTTTCACTCAGCATAATTATTTTGAGCCTCCCACAATGTTGTATATATCAGTAGTTCCTCTTAATTGTTGAGTCATATGTTATTGGATGGATGTACCACCATTCATTCACCTGTCAGTGGACATTTGCGTTGCTTCCAGTTTTTAGCTATTACAAATAAAGCTGCTACAAATATTCATGTCCAAGGTTTTTCATGAACATATATTTATTTTTCTCTTGGGTAGTAGTGTCTCACTATGGTTTTCTTTTCTTGTAATAACTTTGCCTGCCTGGTTTTGCTTATCAGGATAAGGGTGGTCTCATAGAATGAATTGAGAAGTTATTCCTTTCTCTTCAATTTTTCAGGCAGAGTTTATGGAGAGTTGATATTATTTCTTCCTTAAATAATTGGTAAAATTCCTCAGTGAAGGCACCTGGGCGTGGAGTTCTCTTTGTAGATGGTTTTCAACTACAATTCCAGTTTCCTTAATGGATATAGGACTATTCAGGTTAGTTAGTTCTTGAGTACTGGTATTTTGGATCTTTTAAGGAATTCGTCCATTTCATCTGAGTTGCTGAATTTGTTGGCATAAAATTTTTCATGATAATCCCTTTCAATATCTCAATATCTATAGTAGTCACCTCTCTCATTCTTGAGACTGGTAATTGTGTCTTTTTTTTTTTTTTCTTTCCTGATCAGTCTGGCTAGAGATGTATCAATTTCATGATCTTGATTTTCTCTATGGTTTTCTGTTTTCTATTTCATTGATATACACTTTGATCTTTATTTCCTTTCTTCTGCTTACTTTAGGTTTCATTGGATCTTCTTCTTTTTTTAATTTATTTTTTATCTTTTTAGCTTTTGTAAGTAATGTCTACACCCAACGTGGAGCTCGAACTCACAACCCAGATCAAGAGGTGCATGCTCCACTGACTAAGCCAGCCACGTGCCCCTTTTTCTAGATTCTTAAATGAATTTTCTTGTCTGGTATTAATATAGCTGAGATCATTGATCTAAGACCTTTCATTTTTTTTTCTGATATAGATCTTTACTGCTTTAAATGTCCTGCCCCCCATCCCACCAAGTTCTGCTTTAGTGGCATCCCACAAATTCTGATATGGTATGTTTCCATTTAAAAGTCAGTTCAGGAGTGCCTGGGTGGCTCTATTGGTCAAGCTTCGGCTCAGGTCATGATCCCGGGGTCCTGCCATCAGGCTTCCTGCTCTGTGGGGAGCCTGCTTCTCCCTCTCCCTCTGCCCCTCTCCCTGCTCATGTTTGAGCATGCGCCCATGTTCCATGCTCTCTCTCAAATAAATAAATAAATAAATAAATAAATAAATAAATAAATAAAATGAAATAAAATAAA
>NC_048231.1:42060278-42087786 GCF_002007445.2 Ailuropoda melanoleuca
AAATAAATAAATAAATAAATAAATAAATAAAATGAAATAAAATAAAATAAAATAAAAGTCAGTTCAAAATACTAATTTCTCTTTTGGTCTCTTCTTTGATCCATGGGTTACTTAGAAGTGTGTTATTTTGTTTCCAAATATTTAGAAATTTTCCAAGGATTTTTCTGCTAATGATTTCTAATTTAATTTCCTTGTGGTCAGACAACATAGTTAGTATGGCTTTGAAGCCTTTTAAATTTTGGTAAATGTTCTGTGTGCGCTTGAGAAAAATGTGCACTTGAGAATTGTGCTATTGTTGGGTGGTTCTATTAAGTGTTTCAGAATCAAGTTGACTACTACATCCTTGCTGGTTTTCTGTCTCCTTGAGATCTGTCTACTTATTGAAAGGGGAACTGAAACCCCTGACTGTAATGGTATTTGCCTATGTCTAGTTGCATTTTTTTGCATCATGTATTTTGAAGCTTTATTATTAGGTGGACAAATGTTTAAGATTGTTACGGATCCTTGATTAACTGACCCTATCATCATTATGAAATGACCATTATCCCTGGTAATATTTCTTTTTTTTAAAAGATTTTATTTATTTTGAGAGAGCGTGCGCATGCACAAACGGGGGGGGGATGGGCAGACAGAGAGGGAGAAGCAGACTCCCTGCTGAGCAGGGAACCTGATGTGGGGCTCGATCCCAGCACCCTGGGATCATGACCTGAGCTGAAGGGAGATGCTTAATCGACTGAGCCACCCAGGCGCCACCCCTGGTAGTATTTCTTGCTCTGAAACCTACCTGTCTAACGTTAATATAGCTATAGCTACTCGGGCTTTCTTTTGATTAGTTGTGAGCAATGGTATTATCTTTTTCCATCCTTTTACTTTTAACCTATTTGCATCTTTTTATTTAAAGTGTGTTTCTTACAGGTAGTGTATAGTTGGGTCCTGCTTTTTAACTGTTTAAAATTTTTATTTAAATTCTAGTTAGTTAATATATAGCGTAATACTGGTTTCAGGAGTAGAATTTAGTGATTCCTTGCTCGGCGGGGAGCCTGCTTCTCCCTCTCCCTCTGCCTGCAGCTCCCCCTACTTGAGCTCTCTCTCTCTGTCAAATAAATAAATAAAATCCTAAAAAAAAATTCCTCATATGAGTGAAATCATATGGTATTTGTCTTGCTCTGACTTATCTCACTTAGTATAATACACTCTAGCTCTATCCACATCATTGCAAAAGGCAAGCTTTCATTCTTTTTGATGGCTGAGTAATATTCGTTGTGTGTGTGTGTGTGTGTGTGTGTGTGTGTGTGTGTGAGCGCATATCTTCTTTATCCATTGATCAGTCGATGAACATTTGGGCTCTTTCATGACACTGAGATCTTGATGGTTGCCGAAACTAAGAGTCTGAGGCTCAACCGACTGAGCCACCCAGGTGCCCCTAATAAGTTCTTTATAGATTTTAGATACTAACCCTTTATCAGATATGTCATTTGCAGATATCTTCTCCCATTCCGTAGGTTGCCTTTTAGTTTTGTTGATTGTTTCTTTCCTTGTGCAGAAGCTTTTATCTTGAGGAAGTCCTAATAGTTCATTTTTGCTTTTTTTTTCCTGGCCTCTAGCAATGTGTCTAGTAAGAAGTTACAGGTCCTGCATTTTTTCCTTTTTTGAAGATTTATTTAGGGATGCCTGGGTGGTTCAGTCGGTTAAGTGGCTGCCTTTGGCTCAGGTCATGATACTGGGGTCCTGGGATTGAGTTCCACATAGGGTTCCCTGATATGTGGGGAGTCTGCTTCTCCCTCTCCCTTGCTTGTGCACTCTCTCTCTCAAATAAATAAATAAATAAATAAATAAATAAATAAATAAAATATTTTAAAAAATAAAGATTTGGGGTGCCTGGGTGGCTCAGATGGCTAAGCATCTGCCTTCAGCTCATGATCTCCAGGTCCTGGAATTGAGCCCCACATCCAGCTCCCAGCTCAGTGCGGAGCCTGCTTCTCCCTCTCCCTCTGCCTCTCCCTCTGCTTGTGCTCTCTATCTCTCTCAAATGAATAGATAAAATCTTTTTTAAAAAATAATGATTTATTTATTTGAGAGAGAGAGAGAGAGTTGGGAGGAGGGGCCGGAGGAGAGAACCTCAAGCAGACTCCCCACTGAGTGTGGAGCGGGTTGTGGGGCTCAATCTCACAACCATGAGATCATGACCTGAGCCAAAATCAAGAGTCGGATGAGCCACCTAGGTGCCCAGCAGGTCCTGCTTTTTTAAATCCAATTTGACAATCTCTGCTTTTAAATTGGAGTGTTTAGGGACACCTGGGTGGCTCAGTTGGTTGAGTGTCTGCCTTCGGCTTGGGTCATGATTCCAGGGTCCTGGGATCAAGCCCTGAGTTAGACTCCTTGCTCAATGGGGAGCCTGCTTCTCCCTCTCCCTCTGCCTACCGCTCCCCCTGCTTGTGCTTTCTCTCTGTCAAATAAATAAATAAACTCCTTTAAAAAAATAAATTGGAGTGTTTATACCACTTACAATTAATGTGATTATTAAATATGACTGTTAATGTGATTATTAATTGCATTTAATGGGATTCTTGATAGGTCATTATTTTTTTCTCTTTATAAAAACGTATCAAATTTCTTTTTTTTAAAAAAGATTTTATTTATTTATTTATTTGAGAGACAGTGAAAGTGAGAGAGCAGAAGCAGGGGGGAGAAGCAGTGGGAGAGGGAGAAGCAGCGGGAGAGGGAGAAGCAGGCTCCTCTCTGAGCAGGGAGCCTGATGTGGGGCTGGATCCCAGGCCCCAAGATCATGACCCGAACTGAAGGCAGAAGGCAGACGCTTAACCAACTGATCCACCCAGGCACCCCTCAAATTCATTTCAATATCTACTTTCATTTTTAAATTAAAGCTGTTGGACAATTTTTTGTAATTTAAAATTCATTATCAAAGGTGAGGAAAATATTATGAAGGTGTGTGCACTGACAGTGAATAAAAGCCATGTTTAATAGTAAAAGTTCCAGTTATGCTACCTAACTGAAGGAAATATCCTTTAGCTCTTTATTTCTAATTTTAACATTCTCATTTTGACATAATTTACCTTTTTCACCCAATTATTAGTATGATGAACACAGTTTTCCCAAGTGTTAAACCTTTCTTTACCACTTACGAAACATGAGTTACTACTTAAGAATTCCTTACAAGAAATTTGAATTTTTAATTTTCCCCATGAACCCGTTTGATCAAAATATAGAACATCACTACTAAATAAGTTAAAGCAAAGAATGGGATAAAAAGCACAAAACTGGCATCTATACAATCAGCAAATTATCTGATAAGACATTTTAACTAATTCACATTTCTACTTACCACAAGAAGGTTCCAAAGCACCACAAGGTTTGCATGTTTACTGCAAGCTTTAAGTCATGGTGTTAGTTTACTCAACAAGACATGTCTAAGAAAATGGCAGGGTTCCTAAGTACAAAACTTGTTATACCCCGTAGGTGGTATTCCCACATAGTCAATAAAAGAATTCTTCATAAAATTAAAGTTTAAAAAATGCAGAATGTCTGATAATTAGGCTAAAAATGAGGCTAAAAAATGAGGAAAATGCAGAACATAGATAGTCATTGGTTAATATTTGGCTTTGAGAAAGCCAGAAATGATTCAATTCCAAGAAATACGCAATAGTGATAAAGGATGTAATTAATATGCTTTTTGAGCCAAAGCACACTTTTCTCCTCAAGATAGTTCTGATTTTTACATTTTTAATGTCCTTTGTCCAGAAAAGGACTCCATTCTAAGCCATTATTTGAATAGAGTTCATAATGTACAGTCATTATTCTCCACAGGATGTTTTCATTACAGTACATAAACTGCAAAATGGCAAATGACTAAGTCCGTTATAAAGACTTTATATCACAATAAATGCCAATTTACAATAACCATCAACAGGCTTCTACACCAAAGCCTAAAACCTGCTGGAGTAGAAGTCACAACTAACATGATTCTTCGATGTGCTCAGACTTCGCTTACTACAAATTACTGTCATAAAAAGCAGAAAAGAAACCTTAGTGGTTCCTTCCAAAGCTGCTTAATATTCCAAATTATTTTCCTCTGGGTGTAAGAAACTGTTCATTCCTTTAATCCTTTTTTGGTCATTTAGCTTTTGCAATATTTTCTTGATGTTTTTGCTTCTTCTTTTGCTCTTTTCCCTGACCTCAATCATCTTGGCCAGTTTCCGGGACGGTGTGACATTTGCGAGAAACAATGGAGTAAGGGCCACAACAACTGTTGTGAGGAAGCCATACAGGTCCTTTGCAGCCCATTCCACAACATACTCAGCCCAAGCCTTATATCAAACATCGCTGTAAGTCTTATGCTTGAATAGTGATCTCCAGCTTTGTCCTGAGATTAGTAGTGAACCGATTACAATTTCAGATGACCCTTGGTTGTTGTCTTCTTTGGCTCTACCATACACTTGTGAGACAGGGTTTAAATTCTGTATCTTCCTTCCCTAAGGGGTCCACCAGACTAGTTCTCCAAACCAGATGTGCACAGCTCCTGAAACTGCAGTTGATGGTCCCCTCCATCCTTTGTTTTCTCCCTTGCTCTCTCTTCCTTCCCTACCCTACCCAGCCACCGCTCCCAGGGGGCTGAGTTCACCCACCCCTCAGCCTCCTGCACACCTTGGCTCTGCCTGCAAATGGCTGCCTCTGCTGGGCACTGGGGCAAAACCTCCACAGCGACCACCACCAGCCTCCCCTACATCACAGCAGGGACCATGGGCTTGAACCCCTCGAGAGGCCATTATTGATGGTCCATCATCTTGCTAGTTATTTTCCATTTGTCCGGTCTTTGTTCCACTCTTCCTCTTTTTCTGCCTTCTTTTAGAATATTTATGAATCCCTCATAAATCTTTTATTGGGTTTGGGGCGCCTGGGTGTCTCAGTCGTTAGGCGTCTGCCTTCAGTTCAGGGTGTGATCCCGACGGTCTGGGATCGAGTCCCCATCAGGCTCCTCCGCCTGCTTCTTCCTCTCCCACTCCCCCTACTTGTGTTCCCTCTCTCAGCTGTCTCTCTCTCTCTCTCTCAAATAAATAAATAAAATCTTTAATAAAAAAAATCTTTTGTTGGCTTAACTTTTTTTATTGAGGTAAAATATTCATACTGCTGGGGCGCCTGGGTGGCTCAGTCAGTTAAGCGTCTGCCTTCAGCTCAGGTCACAATCACAGGGTTCTGGGGGGCGCCTGGGTGGCACAGCGGTTAAGCGTCTGCCTTCGGCTCAGGGCGTGATCCTGGCATTATGGGATCGAGCCCCACATCAGGCTCCTCTGCTATGAGCCTGCTTCTTCCTCTCCCACTCCCCCTGCTTGTGTTCCCTCTCTCGCTGGCTGTCTCTATCTCTGTCAAATAAATAAATAAAATCTTTAATAAAAAAAATCTTTTGTTGGCTTAACTTTTTTTTGAGGTAAAATATTCATACTGCTGGGGCGCCTGGGTGGCTCAGTCAGTTAAGCGTCTGCCTTCAGCTCAGGTCACAATCACAGGGTTCTGGGATAAAGCGCCCGCGTCGGGCTCCCTGCTCAGCAGGGAGCCTGCCTCTCCCTCTCCTGCCACTCCCGCTGCTTGTGCTCTCCTGCTCTTTCTGATAAATGAATAAAATCTTAAAAAAAAAACCTGTTTAAAATCCACATAATATAAAATTCCCCATTTTAACCATTTTTTATTGGATTTTAAGTTATTTCTACCCCCAACATAGGGTTCAAACTTACAACTCAGAGATCGAGTCACGTGCTCTACCCACTGAGCCAGGCAGGCATCCCACCATTTTAACCATTTTGAAGTGTACAATTCAGTGGCTCTTAGTACATTCTCCCTGTTGTGCAACCGTCCTCACTAATTAAAGAATGTTTTCATTACCCCATAAAAGAAACCCCACAGCCATCACGTAGGCACTCCTTATTCTCCCTTTCCCAGTCGCTGGCAACCACGAATCTGCTTTTGCCTCTATGAATTTGCCTACTCTGAACATTTCATATAAATGGAATCATACA
Source organism: Ailuropoda melanoleuca (assembly GCF_002007445.2). Lineage (NCBI taxonomy): Eukaryota > Metazoa > Chordata > Mammalia > Carnivora > Ursidae > Ailuropoda > Ailuropoda melanoleuca. Next base: position 42,066,308 of record NC_048231.1, read on the forward strand.
TGGCCTTTTCTGTCTGGCTTCTTTCACTTAGCATGTTTTCAAAGTTCATCCATGTTGTAGCATGGATCAGTAATGCATTTCTTTTTATGGCTAAATAATACTCCATTTATGGCTATACCATTTTGTTTATCGATTTGATGGACATTTGAGTGTTGGCTTCTTTTTTATTTCAGAGTTGCCGGCGTTTTATATTATATATCTTTAAACTATCACAATCTATCTTCAAGTAATATACCACTTCTTTTTTGAGACTTTATTTGACAGAGAGAGAAAGAGACAGACAGCATGAGCGAGGGTGAGAAGCAGAGGGAAGAGCAGCAGACTCCTTCCTGATCAGGGAGACCAATGTGGGGCTCGAACCAGGAACCCCGTAATCATGACCTGAGCCAAAGGCGGCCGCTTAACAACTGAGCCACCCAGGCGCCCCAATACACCACTTCTAATATAAGAATCTTACAATAGGGGCGCCTGGGTGGCACAGCGGTTGGGCGTCTGCCTTCAGCTCAGGGCGTGATCCCGGCGTTGTGGGATCGAGCTCCGCATCAGGCTCCTCTGCTGGGAGCCTGCTTCTTCCTCTCCCGCTCCCCCTGCTTGTGTCCCCTCTCTCGCTGGCTGTCTCTATCTCTGTTGAATAAACAATAAAATCTTAAAAAAAAAAAAAAAGAATCTTACAATAGTATGCTTTCCTTTCTCCCTATTGGCTTTTATGCTAATATTGTCATGCGTTATGTCATAAGCCCCATAACACAATCTCCACTCCTTTGTGTAGATAACAGATTTCCATCTGGTATAATTTTCCTGTGCCCAAAGGATGTCCTTTATCATATTTTGTATAGCAGGCCTCCTGGTGATGAATTTTTTTCCCAGTCTTTGTAGGTCTGAAAACATCTTTTTGATTTTTGAAAGATGCTTTTTCCCAAGTACTGAATACTACATTCACAGGTTTTTTTCTTTTCCGTCAGTACTTTAAAGATGTTGTTTCACTATCTTTGTGCTTGCATGCTTTCCAATGAGTAATGACATCCTTATCTTTGTTCCTTTGATTGTAACATATTTTTTCTCTAGCTGCTTTATAAGATGTCTTCTCTTCACTGGTTTTTCAGTTATGATATGCTTTGGTGTCGTTTTCTTCGTGTATCTTGTGCTTGAAGTTCATTTAGCTCCTTCAATCTGTGGGCTTACCGTTCTCATCAAGTTTGGAAAGTTTTTGGCCCTTACCTCTTCAAATAACTTTTCTGTCCCCATCATTGCCTCTCCTTCAGGGACTCCAACTCTGCTTGGATTAGGTCTTGAAGATGTCTCAGTTTTTTTCTTTTGCAGATTTTTTCCCCGCTACATTTCATTTTGGATAGTTTCTATAGCTGTGCCTTAAAGTTCACTCATCTTTTTTCAGCAGTGTTTAATCTGCTGTTAATCTCATCCAACTATAGAAGTTCAATTTGAAGTTTCTCCCTTTTCCTCCTTTCTCCTCCCTTCCCCATTCCCCTCACCTCCTCTTTTTAAGTCGTCCATGCCTCTTTTTTTTTTTTTAAGATTTTATTTATTTATTTAGAGAGCAAGTATGCAAGTGGGGGAAGGGGCAGAGAGAGAGGAAGAGAGAAAATCTCGAGCAGACTTTCTGTTGAGCGCAGAGCCCAACTCAGGGCTCAGATCTCACAACCCTGAAATCATGACCTGAGCTGAAATCAAGTCAGATGCTCAACCCTCTGAACCACCCTTCTTAACTTTTTGAGTATATGAAATAGTTAAAATGATGTTTAATGGTCTTCTCTGCTAATTCTAACAATTGGGTCAGTTTTGAATCTGCTTTGACTATTCTCATTATGGGTTGTGCTTTCCTGCCTCTTTACATGCCTGGTCATCTTTGATTGGATGCCAGAATTTTACCTTGTAATGTGCTTGGTATTTTTATATTCCTATAAATCTTGTTGAGTTTTGCTCTGGGATACAGCTTATTGAAAACAGTTTGATCCTTTCGAGTCTCGTTTTTGTAGTTTGTTAATGTGGGACCTGAGCGGTACTCAGTCCGGAGCTAATTATTCCTCACTTAAGTGGCAAGACTTTCCTGGATATCTTACTTTTTAAAAATTTTGTTCAAAAAATCTTTTAATGTTTTAAAATTTATTTTTACAGTGCTTTGAGTCTTGGGGCCTTGCTAATCCTGGAGATTGCCCTCCCAGAGTCGGTTAATTCCTAGACAGCAAAAATTCGCCTGCAGAGTGAGCCTATCATATACAAACTTACCTATCAAACTAACTCCAACCACCTTTACTTTATTCTCACATACCGAACCAGTATTTCCTCTGTCTTAAGTCACATTAGGGCCAGGTTATGGACAACTAGAGACCACTCCTATAGCCAAGAACCCTCTGAATTTGTTTGAATTAACCAACTCTAAGCTTATTCAAACTTGCCTACCTTACTCTGTCCACTCCTTCCCCACAGAAACCACAAGTTAAAGGCTCTGGGTCATGCTCTCCCCTCACTCCTACTGCCTCCTGACCCACTCTGGGGTTTCTTCACATGACCCTGAATGGCATGGCATGCTCCCTCCTCTTGGAAACTGTAATCATCTTTTTTCAAGGCAGTTGTCTCCATGTCTGTCACTTTACTATACCTAATTAAAACAAAATCCTTGGTACATTTTCAAACAATGGCCTATGCAATATTCTGTGAATTTTTTATCTGGCTGGTGGGAACAGGAACAATTCCCGGCCTTGTGTAATACCAGGCATTGTTATAATCCTTTTTGATGGTTCTTTCTCTGGTCTTGGTTAGTTTCTTCACTCTTGTGCTGACCAGTATTCTGAGTACTCAAGAGGGCCCTTCAGCAAATCCCCTGGGTTCTCTGTGCAGCTTTTATTCTGGTATTCTGTCTCATGAACATAGCTGCCTCAACCTCCCTGAACTCCTAGCTCAGATCCCTCAACACAGGTAGATTGGTAGGGTTCATTTCAGTTTCCTCTCCCTGTATCACTGCCTGGAAACTCTCACAAGGCAGTAGTAAGTCCATCTTATTTGTTTCCGATGTCTTAGGGCTTGCTCTCCTTCAATGTTTGAGTTTTGTTTAATTTTCAGGCGTAAGACTAAATCCATGCACTTACCTCCATTCAATCAGAGGCAGAAAAAAACCCTGCATTTTTAACCTAGCAGGTGAGCACAGAGGCTGAGATGTTATCAATGAATTAACTGAATCTAAACCCTTCCTTGCTTAGATAACAAACTGGAGGCTTGGAAAGAAGTAGTGGAGGTAATCAGAACCAGAATCCATCCCTTAAAAATCTTGGTCTAGTTATCTGACATTATTCTTTGCTCTGTATCTTCTTTATCTTGCCAAGTTATTTTCCATTTTCGACTAATATATTTTCATCTTTTTAAAGGATTTATTTGAGAGAGAGAGAGCAAGAGAGAGCAGAGCAGGAGGGAGGAAGGGGCAGAGAGAGAAGCAGACTCAATCCTAGGACCCTGGAATCATGACCCGAGCAGACGGCAGATGCTTAACTGACTGAGCCACCAGGTGCCCCTAGACTAATATATTTTCAAAAATACTTTTAAATTTTATTTTTTATTTAAATCCAATTAATTAACATTTAATGTATTATTAGTTTTAGAGGTAGAGGTCAGTGATTCATCAGTCTTATATTAGCACCCAGTGCTCATTACATCACGTGCCCTCCTTAATGTCCATCACCCAGTTACCCCATCCCCCCACCCTCCTCCCTTCCAGCAATCCTCAGTTTGTTTCCTATGATTAAGAGTCTCTAAAGATTTATCTCCCTCTCTGATTTCATCCTGTCAAAATATGTTTTTTAAAAACAGAGAATGTGGGGCGCCTGGGTGGCACAGCGGTTAAGCGTCTGCCTTCGGCTCAGGGCGTGATCCCGGCGTTATGGGATCGAGCCCCACATCAGGCTCCTCCGCTAGGAGCCTGCTTCTTCCTCTCCCACTCCCCCTGCTTGTGTTCCCTCTCTCGCTGGCTGTCTCTATCTCTGTCGAATAAATAAATAAAATCTTAAAAACAAAACAAAACAAAAAAACAGAGAATGTGCATCAACATTCAGACCTCCATGTGATCTTGAGACTGTTCCTCCCCAACTTTGAAAAAAAGTTGGAAGCTTTTTCTCTAGAGGGGGTGGGTTTCTGGAGTAGAAGGCCTTCCCACAGACCTGGAAGACAAGTGAATCTGGGCATACCAGAATGCTGAAGCTCCCTAGCCCTCTTCCTTCACTGAGCTCCCACAAGGCCAGCAACAGTTCAAGGTAAACCCTCCAGACATGAGATTGGAAGTTTCCTCCAGAACATGACCAGTCCAAGAGGAAAGTCCTAAATGTAGTATGGACATTAAGGATTTGCCAAAAAAATTTTAATCAGCTCATCTTGGAAACACATATTCTTCTTAATATCCCACCTGTAAATATAAGTAGAATACCAATGATTGCCAGGCAGCTAAGGAAAGTCTATAACATGAAAGACTAAAAGCAAACCAAAAAGGGGAAAGAAAACATCACGCAGGGAGATGAAATCTTCAACAAAGCATATTAATGTTCTCAGAGATAAGATATTACAACCATGGAACGAGGTCCTAATTAAAAAAAAAAAAAGGAACACTTAAGAGAATCAATGGGAAATCTTCCATAAAGGAGATCAAAAGAACGAGAAAATGGGAGGTGGTAGGGACAGAAAAAATAAGAAAAACAGAGATAAGTCCAGGAGATCCAATATCTGAAGAACAGGAATTCCATAAAGAAAAGCCAGAAAACTAGGGGCGCCTGGGTGGCTCAGTCGTTAAGTGTCTGCCTTCGGCTCAGGTCATGATCCCAGGGTCCTGGGATCAAGCTCTGCATCGGGCTCCCTGCTCGGTGGGAAGCCTGCTTCTCCCTCTCACACTCCCTTGCTTGTGTTCCCTCTCTCTGTCTCTGTCAAATAAATAAATAAAATCTTAAAAAAAAAAAAAAAAAGAAAGAGAAAAAGCCAGAAAACTAAATGAAGGAAATCGTTAACAACGAATTCAAGAAAGTTTCCCAGAAGTGAAGGATCAGAGTCCATTCTGGCACAATGCATGAAAACAGACCTCCACCAAGGCATGCCACTGTGAAATCTTAGAACACCAGTGACAGAAGGGAGAGAGTCACATACAAAGAACCAGCACTCAGAATGGCTTGACTCCTCTAACAGCAACACTAGATGGTAGGTGAAAAGTAACAATGCCTTCAAAATTGTAAAGGAAAATGAATTCCAAGCTGGAATTTCACACCCGATCAAGTATGAGAGAATGAGACATTTTGCAGACATGCGATTTGCTCAAACTACTTTCCATGCAGCTCTTTTCCTGCAAGCACTCTACCAGAATGAGGTAATAAACCAAAGGGAAAAGAAGACACAGAAAACAGGAGCCTCAGCAGGGGAGAGCCCACGATGACAGCAATATAGTAGGCATAAGGGAGAGCCAATCCAGATAGGGGCAGGTCAAGAAATTGATAAAACAGATGATGTGTTAATGTCGTTAGAGAATTTGGGTTGAATTAGTGACAAGTGGACAGAAAACTAAGCTAATAGCTAATAAAAATGCAAGAGGATTACTAACTCTAGGGAAAAGAAAGTTTTGTAGGAAGGTAACCTCATCTACTACATGGCTCACCTGTGATTTAAATACCCAGTCAGAATAATGTAAACACTGAATATATGACCTAACTAGAATTATATCAGGGAGATGGGTGATGGGGAGTACACGCATGGCTGGCAGGAGGGAGAGAAGTCAAATGACAATGTCTACAATGCGAACATCAATAAACAGTTACGCACATATTTAAATTGAGACCTGGTGACAAATACAAACTTACCAGCCAACAGTTTAAAGGGAATACCATGAAGCACGGAAAATGGGGAAGGACAGACAGGGTAGGAGGGCTGCTGTTTTTCATAATAAACCTCGCATATCTATTTGCTTTTTCAACGCAAAATAACAGATTTTCTTCCTAAAATGAAGGATATAAAAGTGTTTACAAACCTATTTTGTTAATATATTAAGTTTCCAAATTTTGGGGGCACACGCGTGGGTCAGCTTAGAGTCTGCCTTTGGCTCAGGTAATGATCGCGGGATCCTGGAATTGAGACCTACATGAGGCTCACGGCTCTACAATGAGCCTTCTTCTCCCTCTCCTTCTGACCGCCCCTTGTGCTCTCAAATGAATAAATAAAATCTTTTTTTTTTTTTTTAAGATTTTATTTATTAGAGAAACCGAGACAGTGAGAGCAAGAGCAGGGAGGAGAGGGAGAAGCAGGCTCCCCACCAAGCAGGGAGCCCGACACGGGGCTTGATCCCAGGACCCTAGGATCATGACCTGAGCTGAAGGCAGATGCCCAATGGACTGAGCCACCCAGGCGCCCCCTAAATAACTTTATAGAAAATATTTTAAAAGTTTCCAAATTTTTACTGTGCACATTTAATTAAAAACAAACCCATAAATGGGAACTCCAATTTTCAGGATCTAGGTAGGGTTACAGGTATGAATGCATGGTTCCCAAGGGAAACCATATCCAGTCCGATTTTTAGATCTAGGATGCCATTTATGTGTTAAGTATAATGTGTCTACTGTAAAAGTATAACTTAAGCAGTGAGCATGCTAAAATAACATACTCTAGTCCAGGATATCAAAATGTGGCCACAGGTCTGCTCAATCAGATCTACCTAGCTTGGGGGGCAAGGGCATTGCTTAAAATGCAGATCCCTGGGCCCCACCCCAGACCAATTAATCAGCAATCTCTAAGAGTAGGGCCTTGGAATCTTCATTTCTAACAAGTTTCCTAAATTGATGTTGAAAACTACTGCTCTCACTCACTACAGTAATTCAACAGTGTTCATTAATAATAAGCCAATAAATCAATGTCTGTAAATCAAGGGTCACTGGCAGGGAAGAGGGTAGTGGATATCACAATGTCTACCTCAAAGAATTCCACTTAAAACACTTTAGAGAAATTCCACTCCATATGTAACTCAATGTACAAGTTTCTTTTCTTCTCAGAAACAATACATTAACTCTTGGTCAAACTTGAAACAAATGAACTCTAACTCCATTCACATGAAGTTCATTTGAAATGGTCCCCAGTCCAGGAGCCCCTCCACTGGGGTAGCACAGCCTGCAGGGCCATTGCTGTTCATCCCAATGTGTCAGAGGAGCTGAGACTGCTGGAGCAAGAGGCGCAGAGGTTGCTCTGGGGGATGGGTCTCTGAAGCCTTATTTACGAACCTACAGCATCTGACCAACACTCTGATGCTTATTCCTTAGTTCTTTATTACAAGAATAATGCAAGGTCTGTTACACTGTGGTAGTGTCATGCTTATAAGGCCAACCTTGTTAGAAAATTCCTACTTCATGCCTAGTTAACAGATGTGTTGGATTCTCTTCCTCTTTCACTACTTGAAAAATGTGTCCCATAAGCAATATTCTAAGGGCAATTAATCAGTCCCTTTCCCTCTTAATAGTTTTTGCTGTAGCTCATCCTATACTGAACCTGTGACAAGACCTCTTTTCAGTACTTGACTTCAAGTCTGCTTTTCCAATTTCTGTTTTTGTCAGTTATTCACTTTGCATACCTTGCCCTCTCTATCTCTGCTACATTAAAAGCCATGACTGTGCCATTGCATGCTGAGATGCTCCGACAAATGCATAAGAATCTGTCCCCACAAATCACCACAAAACTGCTTACGAAGCCAGTGTAGGAGCCACAGATGTTGGCCACTAGGATTCCCTAAATTATCTTTTAATATTAGATTACTTTTGCCAAATGCTAAACCACTAGGGTTTCCAAGCTACAAAGATCAGAATGGTGGACTTTTTCATGGGCCAAGAGCACCCATGCTGTGTTGTTTAAGCTGAGCTGATGATATCTCCACAAAGATTACCTGAACAAAGCACCATACAAATGCTTGTGTCTGAAGACCAATGAGACATCTGTGTGTTCTTGGAGTTTTTCCGAGGGTTTAACCGGCAACTGGCCTGGAACAGTAGCTTAAACTCTTATCAATAACTGTGCTATTTCAAAGTACTGGCATTCTCCCAGGATATCTTCCTGGGTGTTAAATTTAACCTGCTGCCAAAGCAAACAGAACACCAAACTCCAAAATGAACACACAGTCCTTATTTTTTCAAAAAGAAAAACAACAGGGGGCACCTGGGTGGCTCAGTTGGTTAAGTGTCCGACTCTTGGTTTTGGCTCAGGTTCTGATCTCAGGGTTGTGAGACTGAGCCCTGCAACCAGCTCAGCATTCAGCATGGAGCCTGCTTGGTTTTCTCTCTCCCTCTCCCTCTGCTTCACACCCCCAGCATGCTCCCTCTCTCCCTCTCAAATACATAAATCTTAAAAAAACAAGAACAACAACAAAACAACAACAACAACAAAAAAGACCATCATATTTATTTAGTTTAACATTTCCCCTGATCTAAAGAGAAAGATGTCAAAAGAAAAGCTAGAACATATACATAAGCACACACCCCCCTGAATCCAGATAACCTGAAGGAAAAAATAACAGCAAAGTTCTGTTCAACAGATACATTTATCTTCGCTTCTGGAAAATGTTTCCACGCCCCATTCCACGTCCTCTTCCTCTCGCAGCCACTGAAAGGTGGAAAAGAAAGGACAAGGCCAGGTCAGTGCAGTCAGCGAATGCTCATGCCATGGAGCGGCCAGAGCCCTTGGACTCTGGCACAGGAAGGGACCTGAAAGGCCACCTGGTCCAACACCATGCCCACCCCGTGGCATTTCCTCATTGCATGGGGACTTGTGGCTGGCATCAGAGCTGGGGTACTTTCCAAAACTCCTGCCTTCCGGTTCAGCACTGCTCTCACTGTGAGGCTGGGAGTCAAGTGTTGAGAGCTAAAGTGGTTTGGGAAGCAAGCCTGAGAACCAGAGAAAAGATGAATTCCCAGCGCTGGCCTAGGGTGAGCTAATAAAACACAACAGATGAACTTAATTCACGCTTAAAATTCTGAAACAAATAGTTAAATACTAAACATCTGTTAAATCTGGGTAATAGGTTTTATTATTTTTTGAGCTATTTTGTAATATAAAATGTTTCACAATAGCAAAACAAGCAAATAAAACCACTCCCCATACAAAGGGTATACAAGCTGCTGTTCTCTGAGACTCCAAGAGTTCCAGAAGAGGACCAGTGGCTTTGAAGGACAGGTGAAAACGTTCTGATGGCTATTAATTGGAGTCTGACCCGTCTTCCCTCTTACAGACCCCCTTGAAGATGGAGGAAAGTCATGCAAGAGCCCAGCCACTTGCTGGAAAGAACCAGAGCAAGGGACTGACGGGGGCACAGATGGCTTGGGCCCGGGGAAACTCACTGCCAAGTGCCTTCTAGTGCACAGCTACTGGGTTGCACCTTTTATTAGACAAGATGGTGCAGTTACACAGTGACAATGAGGGCAGGCCTTCCCCGAGAAAGCAGAGAGAACAGCAGTTCTAGTAGGAAAACCAGTATTCCTGAAAACCATTCCTTCACCACAACAAAAGGTCCAGAGCTTGCGGGTTTACAAATGCCACTTATCTGTGAAGGGCAAGGAGATTCTCCGATCAGTTTTTTTGAAGGACCTCTTCAAGGATTACTCTATTGCACCTTTAAACTCAAAAACTACCTCATGTATAAAATATGCACAGCAACAAAAGATATTGACGGAGAATCCAGTGACTTTCCCACACTATAAATCTTAACCGATACTCAGATACTTTCTAATGAATGCACTTGCTTCCTAGATATTCAACATGGCAGAGCTTTTCACGGACCCAAAGATAAAACCTCTGACTGGGCTAATCCAAAAGAAAAGCCAGACTAAGGAAGGTCACTGGATCACTGGGGACATTCTAAAAGGGAGGATTTATTTTCAAATATAAGAATATTTGAAAACAGAAGTCCAGTCCCTTTAATGGGTAAAGATGGCCTAAACCTGCTTATTTCTTATATGAAAATGGACCCCTACGGTCAGCATTTCCCCCCACTTATGCTGGGTGTCAATAAACACCCCCAGCTCTCTGGGAACTGCTGCCCCACTGCTTCAGGGGTCAGCTAATCCACACCACAATACCCCTGCTCAGAGCAAGCCTCCCCCAGACTTCTTGGGCAGAATTTCTGGAAACAAAGGGGCCTCCTAGAAATTCAGTATAGGATTTATCCACTCTCTAAGACAGGAATCCCCTTCTTCTTTCTAAGGAGGCACTTTGGATTTTGCATAGGCCCTATGAATGTGATCAGGTGAGGCAAGACAAAGAAGACATGACAAAGCCCCCAGCTGCTCACAGCGGGGGCCTCAAGACTGCAAAGTGGCAGTGTGTGGAGATGGCTGAAGTCCAAGTCCACCCCTATGCCCAAGGAATTGACAGGGCCCTTTCCTAAAAGATACAGGACCAACACATATGTTAAAACCAGTGCAAGAGGAGCACATACCTTGGGCCTTCAGAATAGCAGCTTTTCCCCGACCAGCCCCTGAGCCTTGGTTTTTATTTTTCATGCTCTTTAACATGGGCGCATTTTTCAGCATGTCAGGCAAAATTAGAAAGCGGATCTTGCTGCCACGGATGTACACCTGCTCCAGCTGTGCCACTCGACCGTCTCTGTATGTGACTGTGATGTTGGACATCTGGAAGGGAATCACCAGCTCATCAATAAGGGCCAACGGCACCAGCAGAGAACAAGGGCACACAAAGAGGGGGAACCTTGGCTGGCGGTAGGGGAAGTCTAGAAAGGCACAAACCAACATCATGAAATACAGGAGCCAGGCAAAGCACTTAACATATTTGGTCCTCACAGCACCTTAAGGATAGGTTATGGGTATTCCCATTTTTTACAGATTAAAAAACCCTAAAGCGCTTGTCCAAAGTCCAACAGCCAGAATGACAGGATCCAGAGTCAAATCCAGCTGGCCTGACTCCAGAGCCCTAACTCTACTATACTGCCTCCCTTGCCAGCATGTGAAAGGTTCTCAACGGTGGAAAAACTCTAATTGAAACACCTTTGAACTGCTTGTCCAAACTCTGTCCTGTCCTGCATCTGCCTGGCACATACACTGCAAAGGCACCATGAAGGTCATGAGTGTGAACCAGAGGCAGCTCTTATCCTCCCACAGTGCACATTCAAAAGGTGGGACAGAGCCCCTCTAGCTTCAATGACTAGGGACTGAAAGCTATAGGTGGCAGTGCCTGTACAAAGGGCTCAGAATATTGGGAGAGGTGTGAGGCAAGAGCCTGCACCGAGGGACCGGACACTTGGGCAAGAACCTATAGGATACAAGGACTGGAGCAGAGCAAGTGGGAGAGGAGACAAAGTTATCACCTTGGGAGACTATGGGGGTCACTCATTTGTGGACAGAGGGAGAGTGGATAGGATTAGGGTAGCACTTTGGAAAGATCAATATGCCAACATGGATAAACTGTGGGATGGAGAGACAGGGAACATAGAGGTGAGACCAGCCAGCAGACAGGCTTGGCATAGGAAGGGGACCCAAACCTGCCAGTGCCAACCTCAACAGGCACCACGTTTACCACAAAAAGTAGCTTATTTTGAGTGTTCTGAATGAAACTGTATATAATTTATTCAGAATAGGTCAAAGACCACACTGTAGAGAGAGGTGCTCTCCCCAGATTTCTGACTGGCTTGTTGTCACCTTGTACTCACTCTTTTCTTCAAAGTGCTAACCGGCCACCCAGCCTCTGCGTGAGCACCCAGTTTGCAAAAAGACTAACGCTTTAGGGCCATCCTCGCTATATCTGTGCAGATGGAATGGTTTGTAGAGCTTCAACCCACTGCCCCATTCCAACCTCAGAGGTAATAGGGCTTAAGTTTCCCATAAATCTTTTGTTCCAGGCTCAACATCCCCAGTTTCTTAACAATCTTCCACACAGGTCCTTGCCATCCTGTTCTTGCCTCAAATACCGTAACCTCTGGGGGCACCTGAGTGGCTCAGTCAGTGTCCGACTTCGGCTCAGGTCGTGATCTTGGGGTCCTGGGATCAAGCCCTGCATCGGGCTCCTCTTCCAGTAGGGAGTCTGCTTGTCCCTCTGCCCCCTGGCCCCGCTTGTGCTCAGTCTCTCTCTCAAATTAAAACAAAAAACAAAAAGAGTACCATAACTTCCGGTGCCACAACTGAACATGAAGTAAGATTAACAAAGCCGACTTTTATTGAACACTTGCTAGTATCACAGGCAATTTCACACCATAACTCCTGTAAATCACACAATTCTACAAGATAGATATCATTGCCATCCCCACTAGAGATGAAGAGGCACAGCCACCAGAGGCAGGCCTGTCCTTCGAGGCCAGGTTCTCACCCACTCTCTATTCTTCTGCCTAAGGTCACACTGCCTGTGTGGCCTACACGGCACCTGAACCCAGGTGTATCTAACTGTAAACCCATACATCAGATCACCACTTATCTCCTCAAAAAGTTAAGGAGCAAATTAAATGAGACAAGTATGTCTAAATGCTGTTCCTATTACCGAGCATATATTAGAAGCTCAGTAAACAATGAATCTAAATGACAGTTAAGATATCTATTTTGGAGGCTGTGCTACTGCTAAGCTACTTCTCCTCCAGCACATTCCAGTACATCTCACCCCTTCCTCTGCTACGACCTCCCCAACCCACTTTGAGAATCCCTGACAGAGGGTATTCTGTGAGACCAACAAGACAAACTGTTTTCACAAATGGATGTGTCCTGGCTGAAGCAGGAAAGGGTCCAGCATCAACTGATTCCTATGATAACCCTAATTATGACCAGATCAGCTGCTGTTCTCATGCGCTCCCCTGCAGCACCAGCAGAGAAATGGCTGTGCTGTGTATAAAGCCCCACAGTCCCGCCCACCCGCACAGCTTGTTAATAAGCCCAAGCTATGTCTGCATCATAAGCCAAAGGCAACAACTTGAGTGAACTCGGTTTCAGTGAAGTCAGGTAGGAACATCCACTTCATTCAACTTTTCCACTTTCCCAAACAGCCATAATGAAACATAGGTAGCATAAACCAGGTGCCCAACTGAAATGACATCTTGTGGGGGAGAGAGAAGATCTTAGTACAATCAAAACTGTGGGAATTTCCTCACGCATACAGGGGCCAAGAGGAGAGCACTACCTCCAGGACTGTAAAGCAATGCTGGGGTGCTCTGGGGTCATCAATCACAACATCCCTGTTGTGGGGCACACAGCAAGTGCTCAACAAATGTGTGTGGCCCCTCCCCTACGCTCCCCTGCCCTACCATTAATAGCAGAGCCTCCCTCTTTTGTTCTGATCCCTTCTACTCATCTTCTTGCCTGAAATCTGACAGTCAGAATGAGGGTCTGACACTTCCAGAAGCAACACAACCTAGAAGGTTTACTATACACCTCATCTTCAGAGACTATAGTTGAGATCAGAGATTTGGGACTCAGAGACTTGGGTTTAGATCTGCTCCTTCCATGCTTGGCCACCCTGGGGATCTGGAAGCTTGTCCTCAGAGAGGTCCTGTGATAAATGAAAGATCTATTGTACATAAAAAAACACTAGCACAGTGCCTGGTACAGAATAAGCATGCAATGGATGGCAGTTTCTGGTGCAACTTTTTTTCCCCCTTTAAGTTATTTATTTTAGAGAGAGAAAGAGAATGTACACGCTCAAAGGGTGGGGGGGATGGGGCAGAGGGAGAGAATCTTCAAGCAGAGACCACCCCCCACCCCTGAGTGCAGAGCCTGACATGGGGCTTGATCTCATGACCCTGAGATCATGACCTGAGCTGAGCCGAAACCAAGAGTGGGATACTTAACTAACTGTACCACCTAGGTACCCCATGAATGGAAATTTCTGGTACTATTAAGCACATAGCCTTTTGGAGACAGATCTTAGCTTGACAAGTTAAACTAAGACTTTTAAAATATCCAGATCTTGGTTTTTAAATTCTACTCCCAACCAAAAAGAAACCACAGCTATCTGAAGAAATGGCTGATTCCAGAGCTGGGTTAGAAAAGTTTTATAAAAGATGAGCCTGCAACAAACATCTTATGCCAGAAGGTTAAGGATGTGCTGCCCCAAAATGGCCAGGGGACACCAAAAGGACACAAAAGGAGTCAGCTTCTGGACAAATTTGGGATAACTCCATCAAAATAATAATAGTAACAAATTATAACCCATTTAATGAAACAGAAACCCATGAGCCTATACTGATAATAAATGAATGAATAAATGGGGAATAAGTGAAGGCTCTTCCATATTGTAGACCTAGTAAATACAGAAATAATGATGGAGTTAAAAACAAAAATCATTCTGGGGCGCCTGGGTGGCACAGTGGATTAAACAACAGACGCTTGGTTTCGGCCCAGGTCGTGCTCTCAGGGTCGTGAAATTGAGCCCCACTCAGTGGAGTTTGCTTGAGATTCTCTTTCCCGCTCCCTCTGCCCCTCCCCACCTTGTCGCTCTCTAATAAATAAATCTTAAAAAGTAAAAAAAAAAAAAAAAAAAAAAAAAAAAAAAAAAAAAAAAAATCTTTTGCAACCATAATGGTAAAAAGATTCAAGCAAGAACCTTCACTGGATGCTAAATGGTGGGGTGGTGGAGGGGTGATGAGAAACAGAATACTCACAAGATATTTACTTAAAGAACCTCCCTCACAAAATTCTTATTAGTTGCTAAAGGAAAAAGAACATACAATGGAGACACCACACAACGCTTCAACCAAATTATCAAGGTTAACATCACCAATAAGGGGCAAACAAGTGTTTTGGGCCTCCTAGTGACACCCCAAGGAGAAGTCATCACTTACACAGTAACAGCCAAAACAACACAAACAAAAATCCCGAATCCAATCATGAGGAAACACCAGAGAAACCACAATTAAAAGACATTCTAAAACAAGTAACTGGTCATTATTCTTAAAAAATGTCAATGCTATGAAAAGCAAAAGCAGAAGAACTGTCCCAGACTAAAGAAGCACAAAGCAAGCTGATAACTAAGTGCAATACATGATTCCCTGAACTGAATGGTACAGAGAGGAAAACACTGCATATATAGGTAACATACAGATAAGTAGTTTTTCATTCTAGCTAGAGACCGCAGTTTTCTGAGTCATGTGAGGGCTTCTCTCAGGTTATCATTTTTACAGAAAGAAATCATGCACAGGCCATTTTCCCATAGACCATTATTCTATAAACAAAAAAACAGGGTTTGAACAGTCCAGTCAGTGATGGGGTGGTCACACTAAGGCCCCCAAAGCACCATTTCGGCTCCAGCAGAGTCTCTGAACTCCGCCACTCTCTCCCACCAAAATTTCCAAGGATTATGCTGCTTTAAGAAGTGAAATTTTGGGTTTGACCATTTACCCTTTTCTTTTATCTAATTTTTGGAGTCTTTTTGTTTTATTGAGATATAACTGATATATAACATTGTGTAAGCTTAAGGTATCCAGTATACTAATTTGATACATTTATATTATAATGACTGCCACTGTAGCATTAACTAACTTCTCTATCATGTCATATAATTATCATTTCTTCTAGTGATGAGAACAATTAAGATCCTGTATTTCAGCAAGTTTAATGCTTGTAATAGTTTTGTTGCCTCTAATTACTGTACTGTGTATCAGAACCCCAGGACTTTATCTACTAGTTGCATACCCTCTTCTTTTTAAATAATCTTTACTGTGCTTCATGATCATAAACTTAAAACATATTTTAACTTATAAAGTGGAAAAAAAAGGTTTTATTTTTCCCACAAAAATTTTAATCCCCCATGGGGCACCTGGCTGGCTGAGTCGGAAGAGCATGGAACTCTTTTTTTTTTTTTTAAGATTTTATTTATTTATTTGACAGAGAGAGAGACAGCCAGAGAGAGAGGGAACACAAGCAGGGGGAGTGGGAGAGGAAGAAGCAGGCTCATGGCAGAGGAGCCCGATGTGGGGCTAGATCCCACAACGCCGGGATCACGCCCTGAGCCGAAGGCAGACGCTTAACCGCTGTTCCACCCAGGCGCCCCCGAGAGCATGGAACTCTTGATCTCAGGGTCATGAGTTCAAGCCCCAAGGTGGGTGTAGAGATTACTAAAAAAAAATTAAAAATTAATTAAAAAAAACATTTATTTATTTATTGGGGCTCTGTCACCTATAGATGATGCCATCCTACAGCACTGGCTAGCAGATTATGCTTGCCTTGCAGCTGTGGGGTACAAAGCAGAAGGAGAAGACTCCCTGCCTTCCCAGCCAAACCTCATATATACATACATACATACATGTATGTATATGTATACACACACACACATCAATAAAATCATGATATGTATCAATAAAAACTTTAAAAAATGTTTTTAATCCCATTAGTTAAAAAAAGATAACTACTCACTTTGGTTTTGCTCAAAAACTTAATGCATTTTTACATAATTTGGCTTTACTTCTATAAAACTGGGAACATATTGTGGAGTTTAGTATTTTTCCCCGCTTAGGTCAACAGCATTTTCCCATGACATTAAATATTCTTCCATGATACTTGACTGGATGAATAATATTCTTTGTAATTTACCTTAATTTGTTTAATCATAATTTATTTAACTCATTAGAAATGTTTGCTATTCTTAGGTTTTCATCGTTAAAAACAGCACTGCAGGGGCGCCTGGGTGGCTCAGTCAGTTAGGTGTCTGACTCTTGGTTTCAGCTCAGGTCAGACCTAGGCTTTGAGGGATCAAGTCCTGCGTTAGCCCTGTGTGGGGCTCCATGCTCAGCAGGGAGTCTGCTTGGGATTTTCTCTCTCTTCTTCTCCCTCTGCCTCCCCACCTTCATGCTCTCTCTAAAATAAATAAATCTTAAGAAAAAAATAAAAATAAAAACAGCACTGCACTAGAAATGATTTTTAGAAGAAGAACTACAGCACCAAAGGGCAGGAACTTTTCTATGTTGACGTATGTTAAATGTGTTTTCCAGAAAGGATTTAACAATCCTTCTACTGGCCAGACTAGTAAGGAACCCTTGGTAGAATTACTAATTTTATTTTGTCATCTTGTAAGTTTAGAAATTTTTACTGTTTCCCAATTTGCATGTCTAAATATTAATAAGGCCACTATTTTTGTATGTTAAATGTCCATTTTACATATTTTTCTTCTGTTAATTAGCCATTTTATGACTTTGGTCCTTTTAATTGGGAAATTAACATTTTTTGACTTGCAAAAACTATTTATATGCTTAAATACAGTAAACTTTCGTCATAAAAAAATTATGAGATGGCCTAAATGTCTGAATACTGCTGAGCTAGGAGAACACTTCTAGTGTTCACTAAGACGCTACAAAAGAACCTCCAGGAACCCTTCACACTGGATACCTAATAAAATCCATAGCCAGAAAAGTTACCCCCAAAAGGTTACATAATTATAGGCTAGTCTGTAAGATCAAAATAATGTGCTTATTTCTACTCATAATTCCTCACCTTAAAGCTCCTTTTTGGTTTTTAATATTTTACCAAATATCTGACTAGAAGTATTCTTTCTTAAGAAATATGTATGTTTTTTATTTTGAAGAAAAAGCCCTTCATTCCCTCATTGACATTTAATAAAAACAGGATGCTTCAAAACCATGGTAATTACACATAACCAAGAACAGAAACTACCCCATTTGGGGACCTCTGGTTTTAAATCATCCATACTCAGGTTGGGCAAGAGATGTGATACACGCCTCCATCAAGTCCCATCTCTGCAACAAACAAAAATCAGCTCAAGAAAACCATATGGAGAGCCACAGAGGCCTTGATCACCCCATGCACACAGGGCCCTGAGGAGATGTTCACAGCAGCACTTGCAGGGCTCTGTCACCTATAGATGATGCCACATCCTACAGCACTGGCTCACAGATTTTGTCTGCCTTGCAGCTGTGCGGTACAGAGCGGGAGGACAAGACCCCCTGCCTTCCCAGCCAAACCTAGGATGCAAAGAAGTATCTACACCCTCTGACCCTATGAGCACCATCTCAAGGACTTCATCCTAGGATTAATGCTTGCATAGATGACATGTGCATTGTCAAAAAAGGGCTGTGGTAACAGCCTACATTAAAAATATCAGAGGAACCCAAAAAGATGTATTTTGTATGGGGATGTTGGTGATGACATTATCTAATAGTATTAGACTGTATCTCTTTCATCAGGGCCCAGGGGAAAAAATGTCTCCCACATCTGAACGCCAGGGAAAACCATACAACTGGTATTTTATCGTAAGCACACTATGCACCTTAGAACTGCTGATTTCCCTCTGCCAGGCCTCTAAGTAGCTTAGAACGGACTATCCTTTTAGTAAACGTACAAGGATTCAGGTTTACATTGCTGGGTACTAAGACTGCCTGCCTGGCTTCATTTTACAGTCTACCCCAAGCTACCTGCACCCTGATCTATCTGTCCATTTTTACCTTATCATATGATTTTTTTATAAACCACCTCTACTTTTCTTTTTCTTTACAGATTTTATTTATTTATTTGAGAGCGAGCACGCACGTGAGAGAGAGAGAGAGAGAGAACAAGTGGGGGAGAAGAGGGAGAAACAAACTCTCCACTGAGCAGGGAGCCCGATGTGGTGCTCGATCCCAGGAACCTGAGATCATGGCCTGACCCAAAGGCAAATGCTTAAACAACTGAGCCATCCAGGCACACCCCCCCCCAACTCTTTTTGAAAGCAAACAGAGTAAAAAGCAAATACTAGAAACCAAAGACACGTTCCCAGGGGAAAAGGAAAAAAAGTCCATGCCAATTGTGGTTGTGGTGAGACACTCTTACCTGTTTCCAAATCTTTGTAGTGTGTGACCCACCACATTTTCGTAATAAAAAATAGGGGCACTGCGTGGCTCAGTCGGTTGGGCAGCCAACTCTTGATTTCAGCTCACATCATGATCTCAGGGTCGTGACACGAGCCCCATGTCAGGCTCCACACTCTGCTGAGATTCTGCTTCAGGATTCTCTCTCTCCCTCTGCCCCTCCCCCCACTCTCTCCTACAAGCGCACATGCTCTCTCTCTAAAATAAATCAATCTTTAGAAACAGCAAAAGTTATTAAAACCTAACATCGAACGGCAAACACTAAACTCCGGCTGTCCTCTAGCAAAGGCTAGAAAGTGCTAAGGGGATGCTTTCACCCCCAAAGGGCAGACTAACTGGGGCCAGGAAGGAAGGAAAGCAGTGGGAACTGCAGGAGCCATTGGCCTTACACATCCTGGGGATCTGTGAATGAGCTGTGCTAGGTTTACCGCAGCATATTCATCTGTGCCATAGCCTGCTGGTTTTTATTCAGTGAGCCAGGCTTAGGTAAACCCAGCCAAGCCTTAGCATCTGGGCACAGGCAGTGTTATGGGCTGAATCCTAACTGTCTCCAACTCTGCTAAAGTCTTAACCCCCCCAGTATCTGAAAATGTGGCCATATTTAGAGAACTGGACCTTTACAGAGGTAACTGGCCCTAATTCAATGTGACTTGTGTCCTTATAAGAGATCAGGATACAGACCCACATAGAAGGAAAACCATGTGAAGATACAGGAAGGAGAGAGACCTGGAACAGATCCTTCCTTCATGGCCCTCAGAAGAACCAACCCTGTGACACCTTGATCTCAAATCTCTTGCCTCCAGAACGCTGAGGGAATAAATATGCTTGTTTAAGCCACCCAATGTGAAACTTTGTTATGACAGTCCTAGCAGATTAACATAAGCCAGAAGCAAGTGACTAGCTCCCCCCATATGACATGCATTCACTCATTTATTCTGCACTATAATGCTGAGGCTGAGGTGTTATTTTTATTCCTTAGAAAGAAGGGAACAGAAGGTGAGGGAGGTCCAAAGCTTGACCCAAGTCACACAAGGTAATGGGCTGCAACCTGATTCCAGATCTATCACCAAGCTGTGTGCTTTATACCACACTGGCTATATTTGAGAGACCATCAATGTCATCTGGTCAGACACCCTCACATTACAAATGGGCAGTCTAAGGCTCTGGAANCCTGAGGGAATAAATATGCTTGTTTAAGCCACCGAATGTGAAACTTTGTTATGACAGTCCTAGCAGATTAACATAAGCCAGAAGCAAGTGACTGGCTCCCCCCATATGACATGCATTCACTCATTTATTCTGCACTATAATGCTGAGGCTGAGGTGTTATTTTTATTCCTTAGAAAGAAGGGAACAGAAGGTGAGGGAGGTCCAAAGCTTGACCCAAGTCACACAAGGTAATGGGCTGCAACCTGATTCCAGATCTATCACCAAGCTGTGTGCTTTATACCACACTGGCTATATTTGAGAGACCATCAATGTCATCTGGTCAGACACCCTCACATTACAAATGGGCAGTCTAAGGCTCTGGAAACTCAGTAAGTTGTCTAAATAGCTGAATAAACACATTAAGATGCGTACCTCCAGCCTTGAATTCTACTCACCAAAACAAAGTACCTCAAAATGGATGAGGATGCCTTAAACCAGAGGACTGGATCTGACGGGGTGCCTCACAAAGACAAGGTAGGCAAAGCCGCACAGGACCTTTAGAGAGCCCACACCATCTACCTGTATGGTATCAACACTGAAGAGAGAAACCTGCAGTCACTAGATATCTATCTCCCTGAGCCAGGGAACTGGCCCCACTGGTCAACCTGGCAGGAAGATGATGCTCAAAGCTACAGCGAGATCACAAGTAAACAAGTGAACCCTGCAAAGCAACAGATAGGACTCCTGATCTGCAGTGTGATCTTAGGGAAGTCACTTTCCCTTTCTGACCGACCTTCGGTTTTCTCACCTAGAAAACGTTAACAGAAACTACACGTGGACATGTATAATGTGCATGGAACTAGCTGCTGCAGATACATAACTAATCTGATCTGTAGAACGGCCCCAAGATGTGGGTGCTATCCCTATGGCGGTCTTCAGAATGCACTGCTCNCTGGCAGGAAGATGATGCTCAAAGCTACAGCGAGATCACAAGTAAACAAGTGAACCCTGCAAAGCAACAGATAGGACTCCTGATCTGCAGTGTGATCTTAGGGAAGTCACTTTCCCTTTCTGACCGACCTTCGGTTTTCTCACCTAGAAAACGTTAACAGAAACTACACGTGGACATGTATAATGTGCATGGTGCGGAACTAGCTGCTGCAGATACATAACTAATCTGATCTGTAGAACGGCCCCAAGATGTGGGTGCTATCCCTATNCCACAGGACCTTTAGAGAGCCCACACCATCTACCTGTATGGCATCAACACTGAAGAGAGAAACCTGCAGTCACTAGATATCTATCTCCCTGAGCCAGGGAACTGGCCCCACTGGTCAACCTGGCAGGAAGATGATGCTCAAAGCTACAGCGAGATCACAAGTAAACAAGTGAACCCTGCAAAGCAACAGATAGGACTCCTGATCTGCAGTGTGATCTTAGGGAAGTCACTTTCCCTTTCTGACCGACCTTCGGTTTTCTCACCTAGAAAACGTTAACAGAAACTACACGTGGACATGTATAATGTGCATGG
>NC_048231.1:42087878-42097250 GCF_002007445.2 Ailuropoda melanoleuca
GTCAGGCTCCACACTCTGCTGAGATTCTGCTTCAGGATTCTCTCTCTCCCTCTGCCCCTCCCCCCACTCTCTCCTACAAGCGCACATGCTCTCTCTCTAAAATAAATCAATCTTTAGAAACAGCAAAAGTTATTAAAACCTAACATCGAACGGCAAACACTAAACTCCAGCTGTCCTCTAGCAAAGGCTAGAAAGTGCTAAGGGGATGCTTTCACCCCCAAAGGGCAGACTAACTGGGGCCAGGAAGGAAGGAAAGCAGTGGGAACTGCAGGAGCCATTGGCCTTACACATCCTGGGGATCTGTGAATGAGCTGTGCTAGGTTTACCGCAGCATATTCATCTGTGCCATAGCCTGCTGGTTTTTATTCAGTGAGCCAGGCTTAGGTAAACCCAGCCAAGCCTTAGCATCTGGGCACAGGCAGTGTTATGGGCTGAATCCTAACTGTCTCCAACTCTGCTAAAGTCTTAACCCCCCCAGTATCTGAAAATGTGGCCATATTTAGAGACTGGATCTTTACAGAGGTAACTGGCCCTAATTCAATGTGACTTGTGTCCTTATAAGAGATCAGGATACAGACCCACATAGAAGGAAAACCATGTGAAGATACAGGAAGGAGAGAGACCTGGAACAGATCCTTCCTTCATGGCCCTCAGAAGAACCAACCCTGTGACACCTTGATCTCAAATCTCTTGCCTCCAGAACCCTGAGGGAATAAATATGCTTGTTTAAGCCACCGAATGTGAAACTTTGTTATGACAGTCCTAGCAGATTAACATAAGCCAGAAGCAAGTGACTGGCTCCCCCCATATGACATGCATTCACTCATTTATTCTGCACTATAATGCTGAGGCTGAGGTGTTATTTTTATTCCTGACTTAGAAAGAAGGGAACAGAAGGTGAGGGAGGTCCAAAGCTTGACCCAAGTCACACAAGGTAATGGGCTGCAACCTGATTCCAGATCTATCACCAAGCTGTGTGCTTTATACCACACTGGCTATATTTGAGAGACCATCAATGTCATCTGGTCAGACACCCTCACATTACAAATGGGCAGTCTAAGGCTCTGGAAACTCAGTAAGTTGTCCAAATAGCTGAATAAACACATTAAGATGCGTACCTCCAGCCTTGAATTCTACTCACCAAAACAAAGTACCTCAAAATGGATGAGGATGCCTTAAACCAGAGGACTGGATCTGACGGGGTGCCTCACAAAGACAAGGTAGGCAAAGCCCCACAGGACCTTTAGAGAGCCCACACCATCTACCTGTATGGTATCAACACTGAAGAGAGAAACCTGCAGTCACTAGATATCTATCTCCCTGAGCCAGGGAACTGGCCCCACTGGTCAACCTGGCAGGAAGATGATGCTCAAAGCTACAGCGAGATCACAAGTAAACAAGTGAACCCTGCAAAGCAACAGATAGGACTCCTGATCTGCAGTGTGATCTTAGGGAAGTCACTTTCCCTTTCTGACCGACCTTCGGTTTTCTCACCTAGAAAACGTTAACAGAAACTACACGTGGACATGTATAATGTGCATGGAACTAGCTGCTGCAGATACATAACTAATCTGATCTGTAGAACGGCCCCAAGATGTGGGTGCTATCCCTATGGCGGTCTTCAGAATGCACTGCTCAGATCTCCCCTCAAGGGTCGTCAGGCTACGAAGCATGCAGGGAGCTGACAGTTTCCAGCTGCCACCTATGGGAACCATCACAGCATTCACCCTGAAGGCACTGTCTCTCCAGGCTGCCAGCCAATGACTGATCACAGTGGGGATCCTAGAGCCAGGCCATTTCTGCCCCATGCAAGACTCTTCTAATGAGCAACTCCTGCTGGCTGAGACTTCCTCAGAGATATACTGCAGTCTAAGGCTCTTCCCACTCAATCTTGTCTTTTCCCTCTCCTTTTCCAGCACCAGATCGGTATAGATTCAAAGCTCTCTTGGCTATTCCTACTCCCTCTCCTATATCCTTCATTATCATTTCCCCCAATAAATCTCTTGCACAACAATTCTGCCTTGGCAACTATGTCTCAGAGGACATAAAATAACACCATTCCCATTTTACAGACAAGGAAACTGAAGCAATTAACATGATCAAGGTCAGATAATTAGGATCCAAATCCACATCTGATTCTGAAGCCCAAGTTCTTAACTGATGATTTAAAGAACAAAGGAGAAAGTGTGCTGATACATCTTGCCAAAGCAATGCTACACAAACTTATGTAACTCTTAGCAAAATGCAAAATAGTGCCACGGGAAGGACACAGTATGAGGAAGCTGCTCCAATGTTTGTTAGTGGAAGGACATTCAGTAGATGAAGTCTTTTAATCTTATTCTCCCTATTTTATGGATGACAAAACTATCACCGAACCTGCCTTCCTCACAAGGTAGTTGCTATAATCAAATGAGACTCCTCCTCCAAGAAAGATGGAAAATAAACATGGTATGTGAGTGGTATGTGAGTGGAAGATGCCACTAACTGCAAAGCAGTTATGCAAACATGTAGGGGCAAATGAAGAATGGCCGTGAACCTGACAGATTCTACCAAAGGGAGTAGTGCTACTTCTTTTAAACAAGTCCCCAAAATACGGGAGAAGATAATCATAGGATGGAGAAAACAAAGGTAAATATTCCAAAATTCTAAATGGCTCTTATTTATGCCCACATCTATAGCAACTATTAACAGCGCCTGGCACACGTTAGGCACGCCATAAATAACTGTTCAAGGAAAAGAACTTCAAAAAGATCTCTAATCACTATCTTTCTGTGCTCCAAGAGAGGCCCAAGCTTCCCCCATAACCTCACATGGAAAGCAGGATACCTGGCAGTTCATGTTGTCCTCCGCCTCAATGAGCTTCCCACGATATACCTCACCAGTGTTGGTCTCACATGTCACGATGTGACCCTCAGCCTCATGTAGGACTTTAATCGGCACACCAATAGACATCTTGGCAGGAAAGGAGTTCTACAGTGAGAGAGACAACAGTTAGTTCATCCTTCGGGGCCGAGGAAGTCATGTGGTACACATCATGCCTCCCTTAAGGCCTGACACTCCATAAAACTTAGAATGGCAAAGCTGCCATTTTCCACAGAAAAAAACAAGAGTTTAATTCTGAGGAACCCATTTGGCAAATACATGCAAGGTGTGGGATGGCGAAGAATGGAGAGGGAAAGCTAATGGGATGAGAGGTACCTTCCATCTCCCTCCCTGAAATCATACGCCTCTTTATCAAATAACCAGTAACCAATACTGTGTGTGTGTTGGGAGACAGGAGACTGAAATGTACATGCCTTACGATGTATTTGCCAACCCACAGCTGTAGGTGACACCAACTGCAGAGCTCACAATATAGACCTGGGCTGTCCAATACAGTAGCCACAGTCGACACGTAGCTATTTAAACTAAACTTAAAGTGAAATAAAATGAAAATTAAATATTCACTCCCTCAGTCACATTGGCCACATTTCAAGAGATCAATGGCCTTGGGCTAGTGGCTAAAGTACCAGGCAATGCAGATATAGACCAAAGGATCCAGGCAAATCTAGAAGAGACTGTGCATTTAATTCGACTCATTAAGTACCCATTGATTCTCCACTTCTTCAAGGTTAAATAGAAAATAAAGTGTTCACAAAGGGACAACGTGCTATAAGCAGGAAATGTTTGGAGGAAAAACGTTATCAGGGAAATCACCTGATTTCATGTAAATAAAAGGAACAAGCAATGGATTTCACAGTCCCAGATGAGCAACGAATCAAGGTTGGAACACATCGTGTTTGTGTTTAAGAGGCAAACATGAGGTTGGGAAAGACAGGTTCCCCTGGTGAAGAAGGAGCCTTAGGAGTTTGGATTTTATGCTGAAGACAATGGGGAACTACCGCAGAATTNTTCGACTCATTAAGTACCCATTGATTCTCCACTTCTTCAAGGTTAAATAGAAAATAAAGTGTTCACAAAGGGTCAACGTGCTATAAGCAGGAAATGTTTGGAGGAAAAACGTTATTAGGGAAATCACCTGATTTCATGTAAATAAAAGGAACAAGCAATGGATTTCACAGTCCCAGATGAGCAACGAATCAAGGTTGGAACACATCGTGTTTGTGTTTAAGAGGCAAACATGAGGTTGGGAAAGACAGGTTCCCCTGGTGAAGAAGGAGCCTTAGGAGTTTGGATTTTATGCTGAAGACAATGGGGAACTACCGCAGAATTATAGGTAAGGAATGATCCGATAAAAAGGCAGCAGCACTTACAAATGGATCAAACACAGTTTATTTTTTTTTCAAACAGTTTAGAAAGAAACTTGATAAAGCTNTATAGGTAAGGAATGATCCGATAAAAAGGCAGCAGCACTTACAAATGGATCAAACACAGTTTATTTTTTTTTTCAAACAGTTTAGAAGGAAACTTGATAAAGCCTCTGTAACAACATGGAAAGCATGAGAGGACCAGTACCTGAAAGGGGAATGGAGGCAGTGGTGCAAACAACTTTGATAAAGATTACCCAGATAGGAAGGACTTGGGGGAAAGAGGCAGCCAGAAATGATTTCAAGACTATTGCCCGTATGTGCGGAAAAACATGGCCTGGAGACGTACACAAAACGAAGACCATGTACTTTGGAGAAAAGCTAATGAGAACTCACTTCCAGGCGCTAGTGAGGCAACGCTGGTGTTTGACCGCGGCTTCCCGCTCTTCTCCCTCCCCGAACCTCCCACAGTTCCTCGGCAGCGAGTCCTTCTCCAGCCCCAGACCCCTCACGGATGCTTCGGGTCTACCCTCGCCTGCCCCCAGCCTCACCTCACCGGCTCCGGCCTACTCTTCCTTTCCGATACGGCAGGAAACCTAGCGACTGCGAAGGCGTGAGCCAAGCGAATGGCGGGTCTCGCGCTCCCAGAATACCACGCGTTCCCAAAATGCTGCGCGCAGGTCCCGGCCCCTTCCTTTTCTTAGCGGTGTGCGCGGTCTTGTCTTTGCTTCCTTCTCACTCTGCCGGCTGGGAAACGGGGACTCGACTACGATAGTTCCGGCCCCGGAAGACAGAGCTGGTGACAGGGCTCAGGTGCCGCCGGAAACACTGATCCTCAGGCCGTCAAAGGGGGGGTAGGGGGCTCGCGTTTCCAAGCACCTCACACCAGGGACAGGCTGGACGGCAAGGCGGTGATCTGGGGCTTGGGTCTTCGGATCGGGGGCAGAAGACAGTGGGGCTGAGGGCCAGGACCTACCCTCACAATTTAACCTTTGGAATCCGGCACCACCAGGTAAGGGGCGCCCTCAGCAAAGCGAGGTATCTCACCGTACGTAGTTTAGAGTAGAGCGGGGGCCGTCCCTCGGCCGTCCCTCAAGGAAGTCGAAGTAGTGTTAGGTCTCCTGGAGCCCCGGGGTGTACGGATAGGACCTGGCCTGGGGCTCGCAGAGAAGTGAGGCCAGGGAGAGACGGAGTTTGCTGAGGTGAGGAGTCTCTGGGGAACCAGTGCGGGTGGAAAGGCAGGGCTTCGGGGCCGCGCTCAGGCAAAGGGCGGAGCTTCCGGGGAACCGAGGCGTGAAAGGGCCTGCGCGTCTGCGCGAGGCGTGGGGAAAGGGGCGGGGTTACCAGAAGCCGAGACTGCCAATGGCCAGGACCCGCTTAGATCTGGAGGCTGGGGGCCTCTAGGAATAGAAGTCGGGGGAAAAGAAAGGGAGGGGCTTCTTTGAAACCCGGCGAAGGGGTGGGGTTTAAGGGAGGGGCGGGGCCTCGTGCCGAAGCCTGGAAGGGGCAGGGCGGGGCTTGGGGCGGCCCTGCCGCCGCCTCCCCTTTTCCCCACCGCGCTGGCGGTGGCGGCGGTGGCGGCTGCAGTGGCGGCGGCGGAGGAACCTGACACGCACCAGCCCCTCTCCCGCCCCCTTCGAAGCCGAAGCTGCAGCCGGGTCGGGGCCATGGGCGCCCCGCGCGGCCCGAGTCATGAGGACGGAGGCGGAGGCAGCGGGGCCGCCGCTCGAGCCCGGTCAGTGTCTCCCCGAGGGCCTGGCCCTCACCCCGGGGAACGAGGGGGACCCCGCCCTAGCGCGGGCAGGGTCCAGCCGCGCGACCTTGGGTCGACCGCCGCCACGGGCCGGGCTGTAGAACTTTGAGTGATACCTGGCCAGGTGTACACTCCCGCCTTGGCCGCTCAGCCCCCAGCCCGGGTCACTTGGGAATTGATTTCCTGATACTCCTAGGGCTGGAACCCCAGTCAGCTCTGAAAGCGGTCATGGTGGAAGGGTCCTGGTGGCGGGGCAAGGGCGGCACCTTCTCCAGAAGCGAAAAGTCCTGCTGGAGCCGCCTTAGAAGATCCCGCGTCCCCTCCGTGGAACTATGGGGGAACTGAGGCCTAGAGGGGCAGGGAACTGGCTGAGAGCACAGAGCAATGGATGTGCCCCTTACCCTGGCCTCCCAGACTTAATGATTTGTCTTGCTCTAGTTCTTGACCCTAGGGTTCCTTCTGCCCCCAGGTGGCCTGAGTTCCTTTGGGGCAGATACCAAGACTGACATTGAGTGTGGTGGTTCTCAATTTGCTTCTGAGTGGGGGAGGAGGAAAGCAATGATTCCTGCTCTCAGGGTTGATGAGAAAGAGAAAGTGCTAGTAAACTCTAAAGTGAGGCACCAACTCATGGGAGAGGTCCCGAGCATGTGGGACCCCACCCTAAGACATCAGGAACCTTGGTGTCACACCCAGGGAGTGGTCTCTTTTGTGAATGCAGCAGGGTATAGGGTCTGATGCTATCCCGGGATTTGCATCCCTCCTCTTCCACTTATCTAATTCTGTGATCTTGGGCCAGACAGTTGCCTTTCCTGAGCCCCACTGAAGTAATGGCTCACATTCATAGGGAGCTTTCCAAGACTGGATACTGTGCTAAGTTGTTTACATGCAGTGCCTTATTGATCCTCATAAGGATCCTTTTGTAAAGTAGGTTACCATTGTTGCTTGCACTTTTGCACATGAGCAGATAGAGTTGAAAGGACTTAAGTGTCCAGGGCCAGCCTTCTTTGGCAACAGCTGCCAACTGAAGCCAGGTCAGGGCCTTACAGGCAGACCCTACTTTTAGGTGGGACAGTCCCTTGGCTCCAGGCATCAACATCTGGCAGTAGTTCTGGGCTTGGAAGGCCTTGCCTCCCCTTATCACCCCCCACAGGAGTATCTCTGGATCCCTGTGAGCTGACCTGCCCATGCCAAGACTGGGGATGGCCACATGGGAGTGTTTAGCCTTGCAGGGCCTCGGGATCAAGGGGTTCTGCCATCAGGGCAAGAAGAGGAGGGGCAGTGGAGTTCACAAGGACCCTAGGGAGCAGCTGTCCTGTGCCACATTTACAGCTGGGAATAGGGAAAGGCACAGACAGAGTCCAAGCCTGGCCATTAAGATGACCCAGCTAGCTGGTGCCAGAGCCCAGACTGCAGGGGAGGGAGGGAGTCGTGAACAGAGCGGCCGGAGTCTAGAAGCTGGGGTGAGGGGAGATTGCGGGCGGGGTTGGGGCATTGTTGTGACAAGTAGGCCTGGGCATCTCAAGGGATTAGACCTTTTTGGAAAAACACCTTCCATTCATCAAGCATGTCTGAGTGCCTGCTCTGGTCCAAGGGCTGGGGTAAGGCACATGCAACCCTGTAGGGACNCAACCCTGTCCCTGCTTGCCACTGAGATACTCTCAGTCTGGCTAGCGGGGAAAGCAGACACTATCCCCTCAAATACTCATGTTGAAGGACTCAGAGAGGGAAAGAGACCAGAGCATTTGGCTGTTCAGAGATGGGAGACAACATTTCAGACTAAGGGATCTGCAAGAGCAAGGGCTGGGGAGTAAACAGCCTGTGTAGAGAGAGACGGAAAGACAGTTTATGGCCACAGTGAAGGATTCTTGAAAAGGGAGGCATTTCATCATGAGAGAATAGCACCTTGCATAGAGCTCTCTCTCCACTCAGCCCATTGGGGGGAATTATTTTAGAATATGAATCTGGAGGGCAGGACTTGGGACTTAGTCATCTTTAGTATCCCCAAACCATAGCACACATTGAGTGCTTAATAATTTTATTTCTCAAAAAAAAATAGGTTCATTTCTTCTAACAAATGTTCATTGAGTTACTGCTAAGCATCAGATACTAGGCATTGGGAATAACAGTGAACAAGATTAGCAAATTCGCTGTCTTCAGGAAGCTTACAGTCTGGTGGGGAGACAGAATAGCTCTATTTTATTTTTTATTTTTCTCATTAATTTTGTGTAATAATTGTGAGTTTGCTAAGCACTGTGAAGGAAACAAACAGGATGCTGGGAAGGGGGGCCCTCAAAAGCATAGTCAGAAAAAAGCCTCTCAGAGGAGGAACGTTTGAGCTGGGACCTGAATGACAAAAAAGAGCAGCCTCGAGAACTGCAGGGGAAAAAAGTTCCAGACAGAGATGGCTGTACGTGCAGAGGGGTAGAATGAAGCCTGATGGGTTTCGGGCAGTCACTGGAACTGAGTGAGTGAGGTGTAAGGGCCAAGGTGAGGCTGGTGGGGCCCGGTTTGGGCAGGGCCCTGCAGGCCATAGTGTGGAGTGACAACTTTATTCTAAGGGCAATGGGAGACTGGGACTGGGATCCTTCTGGCTATAGTGTACAGATGGGAGAGGAGTTGGGGGTGGAATTTGGGACAGGATAGGCAGAAGTCAGGCTGGACAGAGCCCTCAGAACTGAATCCACAGCAGTGGGAAGAGGCAAATGTGAGAAGGCCTTGAATGATGGCCTGGGTTCCTTTTAGAGGCATCTGGGGCCAGGGGAAGGAGGGACCAAAGCCTCAGCCCAGTTGGGCTCAGGGCGCCAGGGCCCTCTAGATGGAGGGCAGGGTTCACGTCAGCACCTGCAACGCGCTCTTGCCCTGAGTGCTCATAGCACTCGTCAGGCTGGTGTCTGTTGCATGTCCTTGGAGGTGGGGAAGCGGGGGAGAAAGGCCAGTACAAGGCAGGGAAGGAGCAGTCACAGGTCCCTGCGTCCTGGGAATGTAACAGCTCAGCATGACACAGACAAGCTCAATGCAAGGGCCCTCTCCTGTGAGCCAAAGCGTGAACTCTGGCCTTGAAGAGTGCAGATAAGGGAAAGGGCGTAGCCAGCCTGGGATCTGAGAAAGCACTGGAAGTGGTAGCATCTGAGCCAGGCCTCCAAGGCTGGGGAGGGTTTAGACATAGGAGAGTAGGAGTTTGGGACTCACTCCAGGCACGACACTACCCAGAAAAGGCCAGCAGGTTAAAAGGCCAGGGCAGGCATCAGGATCCTTCTGGTTGCTGCATGCAGTGGGAGCCAGGGCTGGCTTGGCAAGTCGGATTCTGGGACAGCTCTGCACAGGCAAGTTGTGAGTTTAAGAGAGACGCCAGAGACCCCCCCCCCCCCCCCC
>NC_048231.1:42097334-42099831 GCF_002007445.2 Ailuropoda melanoleuca
CGTGGGCTGAGTTTTCACGTGCTGAGTGAGTGTCATGAAAGAGCAGTGAGTGGTGATTGCAAAAGGGAAGTCCCTCCCATTTCTTCAGACTCTGAACTTCGTCCGGATTCATGGGATCCCAGAGTAGGAGGTTCCAGTAGACCACGTTCCAGCTGGCCCCCGCCTTAGCACCTCATTGCATGCTGTTCCTCTCTGTCTGTGTTCCTTGACTCTCACTCTCTAAGGCACACCGCTGCCATTTCCCCAACCTAGCCCTCTGTTTTTCTCTTACCCTTGCTTGT
Source organism: Ailuropoda melanoleuca (assembly GCF_002007445.2). Classification (NCBI taxonomy): domain Eukaryota; kingdom Metazoa; phylum Chordata; class Mammalia; order Carnivora; family Ursidae; genus Ailuropoda; species Ailuropoda melanoleuca. The sequence continues at coordinate 42,097,616 of NC_048231.1, forward strand.
TTTTACTGACCACCAGTACAGGAATCTGTTTGTGTCACTTAACCACCATATCTCCAGTTCACATGCCAGGTACTAGGCTCTTGAGAAATATTTGTTGATGAATGACTGAATCAGACCAAAGTTCCCCACTTTAGAGATAGCCAGACTCAGTCCAGCAAGAGGAAGTCAGTTGCTAAGCCCACAGCCAGTCTGTGACAGAGCTGGGGCTAAAATGCTGAGGCCGGGCCCTTTCTACTCCTCCACACTGTTTGGCAAGAACAGACTGAGAAGTCACCTAGGGTAGCATTGCACATACAGATTACATGACAGTCTTCCTTCCTTCTAACCGTGGACTTCATACTTTGCTGGCCATAGGGGCTTTGGAGTTGGGCAAACCTTCAGAGGCCTCATGAATTCAACATGAATATCTGCTGAGCATCTCCCATGTGTCTGCCCTGTGCCAGCCTCCTTGGAGGTCCCACCAAAAAGAGAGTTCTGAGAGAGAGGCCTATAGGGCTAGGAGTAAATGTAGTGGGGGGCTAGGCATGACAGAGGCAACGTCATTGAGAAGTCACATCTAAAGGCAGGAGTTAGGCTAGGCACCTGGGAGGCTAGGAGAGTTCAGGCAGGGGAAGAGGTGTGCAAAGGCCCTGGGGCATAAGGGATCACAGCAGGTGAAGGTTCTGCCTAGAGATTGGGCCAGTGAGGACGAGAGGAGGTGAGAAGGCAGAGGGTACTGGGGCGGCAGCCATGAAGCCATTGTCCTATGAAATAGAGGAACCAACCCACTGGAGGATTTTGTGTGGGGCTGACCTACTCTGACTGGTGTTTGGGGGAGATTACTGCTACTGTAAGGAGAATGGGTTTGGGGCACCCTAGAAGCTATTTGCTGGCCCCTGAACAGCCCCTACAGGATCTGAGTAGGAGCCAATGACGGTGGCCTCAGTGGGGGTGGCAGTGACAGGCACAATGCCAAGGGTCTGTGACTTCCTTGTGTTGCCACGCAGGAGACTTTGTGCAGCTGTCCGTGCCCATCATCCAGCAGCTCTACCACTGGGACTGCGGCCTGGCCTGCTCCAAGATGGTTCTGCGGTGAGTGGGCAGGCCCAAGCCCTCCCTATCTACACCATCTGCTCTGGCTGGAAGCAGAGACGGAGAGACCTGGGTGGGATTCATCACCATATGGCTTTTCTTGGTTGGGGCTTACAGGAGGCCCAGCTTCTATCCAGTCTTGGTCCCATCTGCAAAAGCAAGCAAAGGGTGGATGAGGCCTTCCAGTAGGATAGGCTATCTGAGGATAGCCAGGGAAGTCCCAGGTGCCCGGGCCTGGTCCACAGAGTGACCCTGTCATTGGGGCACCGGACCATCCAACCTCATGCTCCTGGAAGACTGTGTCACTAGGGAGCCAACTGTTGAACTAAGGCTGTGTGAATATCACAGGAACCTGGACCATCAGAGCATAGAGTGCCATAGTCACGTCTTTGTAGATTTTTCAGGCAGCTGCCAGAAACCACAGAGCAACTTGTCACTTACCTGTTTTCTTTCCTGGAATTCCAGGCAAGATAGTATTCAACCAAAGGGTTCTATGTCTGAAACTTAGAAGACCACTGATGTCCAAGCATCTCATCCTAGAGATGAGGCTAGTGAGGCCAGAGAGGTTGGCAACTTGCCCGAAGTTGCACAACCTTCAGGAGATTCAAGAAGCAGAATCCTTGACTCTGGGGCCAACGTGGTAGCCCAGGAAGCCTCAGGTTGTGCCCAAGAAGTAGGCAAGATACAGGATTTCATGACAAAGGATGGAAACTTTCGGGGAGTGGGAGCTCGGTTAGTGGCTGGTGGGCCCCTGGGAGGAGGGTGACCCCGGCCAGCTTCCCCGCGTAAGCAAGCCAACCTCAGCAGCCCATCTGCCCACAGGTACCTGGGCCACCTGGACGACAGTGAGTTCGAGAGTGCCCTGCAGGAGCTGCGGCTGACCAGGAGCATCTGGACCATCGACCTGGCCTACCTGATGCGCCACTTCGGCGTGAGGCACCGCTTCTGCACTCAGACCCTGGGCGTCGACAAGGGCTACAAGAACCAGGTGCACGCAGCCACCAGGCCTTCCCCCAGGTCCAGTAGTTGAAAGGGGGCATGGTCAAGGCCTGGACACCCGAATGGACACTCAGGTGTGCAGAGATGAGGGAGCAGCAGCAGATACCCTATGGGCAGGACTTTCGATCTAGTCAGACTAGGTGACT
>NC_048231.1:42101363-42104207 GCF_002007445.2 Ailuropoda melanoleuca
AGATGAGGAAACAGCGTGGGCTGAGTTTTCACGTGCTGAGTGAGTGTCATGAAAGAGCAGTGAGTGGTGATTGCAAAAGGGAAGTCCCTCCCATTTCTTCAGACTCTGAACTTCGTCCGGATTCATGGGATCCCAGAGTAGGAGGTTCCAGTAGACCACGTTCCAGCTGGCCCCCGCCTTAGCACCTCATTGCATGCTGTTCCTCTCTGTCTGTGTTCCTTGACTCTCACTCTCTAAGGCACACCGCTGCCATTTCCCCAACCTAGCCCTCTGTTTTTCTCTTACCCTTGCTTGTTTTTACTGACCACCAGTACAGGAATCTGTTTGTGTCACTTAACCACCATATCTCCAGTTCACATGCCAGGTACTGGGCTCTTGAGAAATATTTGTTGATGAATGACTGAATCAGACCAAAGTTCCCCACTTTAGAGATAGCCAGACTCAGTCCAGCAAGAGGAAGTCAGTTGCTAAGCCCACAGCCAGTCTGTGACAGAGCTGGGGCTAAAATGCTGAGGCCGGGCCCTTTCTACTCCTCCACACTGTTTGGCAAGAACAGACTGAGAAGTCACCTAGGGTAGCATTGCACATACAGATTACATGACAGTCTTCCTTCCTTCTAACCGTGGACTTCATACTTTGCTGGCCATAGGGGCTTTGGAGTTGGGCAAACCTTCAGAGGCCTCATGAATTCAACATGAATATCTGCTGAGCATCTCCCATGTGTCTGCCCTGTGCCAGCCTCCTTGGAGGTCCCACCAAAAAGAGAGTTCTGAGAGAGAGGCCTATAGGGCTAGGAGTAAATGTAGTGGGGGGCTAGGCATGACAGAGGCAACGTCATTGAGAAGTCACATCTAAAGGCAGGAGTTAGGCTAGGCACCTGGGAGGCTAGGAGAGTTCAGGCAGGGGAAGAGGTGTGCAAAGGCCCTGGGGCATAAGGGATCACAGCAGGTGAAGGTTCTGCCTAGAGATTGGCCCAGTGAGGACGAGAGGAGGTGAGAAGGCAGAGGGTACTGGGGCGGCAGCCATGAAGCCATTGTCCTATGAAATAGAGGAACCAACCCACTGGAGGATTTTGTGTGGGGCTGACCTACTCTGACTGGTGTTTGGGGGAGATTACTGCTACTGTAAGGAGAATGGGTTTGGGGCACCCTAGAAGCTATTTGCTGGCCCCTGAACAGCCCCTACAGGATCTGAGTAGGAGCCAATGACGGTGGCCTCAGTGGGGGTGGCAGTGACAGGCACAATGCCAAGGGTCTGTGACTTCCTTGTGTTGCCACGCAGGAGACTTTGTGCAGCTGTCCGTGCCCATCATCCAGCAGCTCTACCACTGGGACTGCGGCCTGGCCTGCTCCAAGATGGTTCTGCGGTGAGTGGGCAGGCCCAAGCCCTCCCTATCTACACCATCTGCTCTGGCTGGAAGCAGAGACGGAGAGACCTGGGTGGGATTCATCACCATATGGCTTTTCTTGGTTGGGGCTTACAGGAGGCCCAGCTTCTATCCAGTCTTGGTCCCATCTGCAAAAGCAAGCAAAGGGTGGATGAGGCCTTCCAGTAGGATAGGCTATCTGAGGATAGCCAGGGAAGTCCCAGGTGCCCGGGCCTGGTCCACAGAGTGACCCTGTCATTGGGGCACCGGACCATCCAACCTCATGCTCCTGGAAGACTGTGTCACTAGGGAGCCAACTGTTGAACTAAGGCTGTGTGAATATCACAGGACCTGGACCATCAGAGCATAGAGTGCCATAGTCATNACCTCATGCTCCTGGAAGACTGTGTCACTAGGGAGCCAACTGTTGAACTAAGGCTGTGTGAATATCACAGGAACCTGGACCATCAGAGCATAGAGTGCCATAGTCATGTCTTTGTAGATTTTTCAGGCAGCTGCCAGAAACCACAGAGCAACTTGTCACTTACCTGTTTTCTTTCCTGGAATTCCAGGCAAGATAGTATTCAACCAAAGGGTTCTATGTCTGAAACTTAGAAGACCACTGATGTCCAAGCATCTCATCCTAGAGATGAGGCTAGTGAGGCCAGAGAGGTTGGCAACTTGCCCGAAGTTGCACAACCTTCAGGAGATTCAAGAAGCAGAATCCTTGACTCTGGGGCCAACGTGGTAGCCCAGGAAGCCTCAGGTTGTGCCCAAGAAGTAGGCAAGATACAGGATTTCATGACAAAGGATGGAAACTTTCGGGGAGTGGGAGCTCGGTTAGTGGCTGGTGGGCCCCTGGGAGGAGGGTGACCCCGGCCAGCTTCCCCGCGTAAGCAAGCCAACCTCAGCAGCCCATCTGCCCACAGGTACCTGGGCCACCTGGACGACAGTGAGTTCGAGAGTGCCCTGCAGGAGCTGCGGCTGACCAGGAGCATCTGGACCATCGACCTGGCCTACCTGATGCGCCACTTCGGCGTGAGGCACCGCTTCTGCACTCAGACCCTGGGCGTCGACAAGGGCTACAAGAACCAGGTGCACGCAGCCACCAGGCCTTCCCCCAGGTCCAGTAGTTGAAAGGGGGCATGGTCAAGGCCTGGACACCCGAGTGGACACTCAGGTGTGCAGAGATGAGGGAGCAGCAGCAGATACCCTATGGGCAGGACTTTCGATCTAGTCAGACTAGGTGACTTGGGGTCCAGCCCGCTCAGAGCACCTGAGCAGTGAGCCTCCTGCTGCCTGCACGTGTGGAGGAGCGTCTCAGGCTGCCTTTCTACACCCTTCCCTCCTGTCGCTCAGGGTCCAGGGCCTCAGAGCATGTCACCGTGACCTGACCCTGCCACCACTTGCCCATTTTCTTCCTTTTCACAGGGACACATGGCTCCAAGCTGGATAATTGGTATTCTGGAAAAAAAAAA